>NC_087208.1:79072383-79092383 GCF_015104395.2 Macrobrachium nipponense | reverse complement strand
CTAAGAGGTCATTCATCGCTGAAAGGTAAACTGAGAGCGAAATGTTTTAAAATGTGCTACAGGAGGACAACCTCGCAGTAGTACCATGAAGCAATTGGAGAGTAAGATGGAGGAAAGAGAATATGAACGGAGGTACAATAAAGGAAATGAAAGGAACTGCAGCTAGGGGCGAAGGTAGATTGATAAGAATCTTTAGTAAAGTCGAGTTCCCAGCACAGTTGTATTTTCTATTCGTGGCTATTCATAACTAAAGTATGTATTAAACTAAGAATATTAAGTTGTATTGTCAACAGACAGGACTTAAGTGGACTTACGCAAAGTGGGTATGGAACCATATTGGGCAATTTATTGGGGGTATGGAGTCATCAAAAGGATAAGGATCCCTGTGCTAGGACATCTCTCACGGCTTTCTTCCATTTTAGTTACTTTTCCTTGAGCAAATAACTGCAAGTTATTCCTCTGGGAGGGAGGCATGGGTGGGGGGAGGGCACGAGATAATTGGTGGATAGTTAGCATCTTTAACCTCTCTCTCTCTCTCTCTCTCTCTCTCTCTCTCTCTCTCTCCTCGTCTCTAGAAGTTTTAAGCACGATTTCAACGTAATTGCTCTCTTTATTCATCCATCTACCGACCTCCCGAAATCTATACATGCACAAGCAATGGACAGAATTTATATTGTATTAACACACACGTAATATTATAGATGTCAAAAGAAAATTCAATTCATCTTAATTATATTTGTAAAGGGGTCCACCCCCCCCCACCCCCCCCCCCACCCCCCCCCCCCACCCCAAGCACACACAATTAAGCTTATAAAAGACGCCAGACAGAGCCAGTTGCAAGCTAAAATGAAAAGATGGAAATGCTTTCGCTGATGTTGAATGTACATTTTATTTACTTAAAATTCCCATAAGATAATCATAAGTTTTGAGTGACGTCAAATAAAGATAATGACTGTCTGAAAAGATACCATTATATTTCTTCAGTTTTCTGCCGAATCGCCATTTTCATTCATGAGCATCTTTCCGGTAGAAACAGGGAAGGGGATTGGGGAGAAAAACGGAATTATCTTGTAAACTGTTCATAAAAAATTCGTATTGATTAATAAATTAAGAAATCATCAACAAAAGTCGAAATCATAATAATTCCAGTCTTCTTGGTTGTGGCATTTCCATTTCGGTAAGGAACCAATATTCTTCACCATTATTTGCGAGTCGGGAAATCTTCAGATTGGAATAATGACACAAAGTAGGTGCCAGTATTTCTCAAGTTTTCTTTCTCGCGGCACTTGCACTTTTATAGTACGACTGGAATGGAATACAAAATTAAGGCCAAAGGCCAAGTGCTGGGGCCTATGACGTCATTTAGCGCCGGCAGGAAAAATGAGAGTAGAAAGGTCTGAAAGGTATAACAGGAGAAAAACCTCGCAGTTGCGTTATGGGACAATTCTTAGGCGAGGGTGGAAAGCAAGATGGAAGAAAGAGAATGTGAATGGAGGCAGAATAAAAGGAATGAAGGGGATTGGAGCTAGGGGCCTTGAGTAATGGATGCAGTGCACTGCGTGAGGTGCCCTGACGGTGCTAACCACCCCCCCATCCCCGCTCCTACGGGAGTTTCTCGTACGATTGTCCAATTGCCTGGGAATCTTGTTATCACTTAATTAAGTCTGATGACTAACAACTGAAAGCTAGGCAGAAAATGTTATGAACACCGTAAGATTTATTTAGAAGAATGTAACTCGATAAAGTACTTTTTCCTATGCGTAAAGTGAGTAGGTCAGAGCGAAAAGATTTTTTCAGGATACGATCATAATTCACTGAAAGATATGTTGACTTTTTTACCAAAAGAAAACAGAGAGAGAGAGAGAGAGAGAGAGAGAGAGAGAGAGAGAGAGAGAGAGAGAGAGAGTACTCTGAAAACCTGAAACCATTTTTCCCCCTCTTTCATTCTCACTCGGGAAATGACCGGACGGTTGAACACAGACCGAAATATTTCTATAAAAAAAACCCGCAGTGTATTTCATTTCTCTTCTGAACAAGACAGTCTTTGAACAATTAGACAGACATGCTTCAACACTCTTTGGTTGAGAAGCTTCACCACACACTTTTACAGACACACTTGGTTCGTTGGTTGAAAGTGGAAATTCCGCTTCCAAATGGTAGGTGCGGGAAGAAAGTAAAAAGTTGGAAAAAAGAAAAAGGATGAAAAAACAAAAGGAAAAAAAAATGAGTTTGGCATCACAGAGATGAATGGGATTTTTGTTTCACTGAGCAACTGTCAATCCTTCGTGAGCCTGGCAGGAGGGAAATCGAACTAAAACGACTAAAACTTGTTGTTAGCAAGATTTACCATCTAACTGCAATTTATCGGCTCGCCAAATAACAATGGATGAAAATCAGTCCAATATAAAAATGGAAGAGTGACAAGCGAGAACACCTTGAAGATGATGGTAATTTTCTGATGTTAAGTTACCTGCTGGTTTCCCGCTTAATTTAATAATCAGTACAAATTTATAAGGTATTTGTCGTTTAGCCTAACACCAACCATCCCCCACCCCCCTCCCGCACGCCCTGGTTTCCCTACGCAAATGAAGCCCTCATCTTCTTTGAAGTATAAAATCCCTGGGTAACATTTAGAGATGGTATTCCTTTTTTATTCGTTTTATTTCACTACCTGTAATGGCGGGAGTCATTTTTAAGGTGAATTGGGGGGGCAAAATATTCCCTTTACAAATGTAAGGAGGCGAAATTCAAATTTATTTGGACAGATACAAAATTATGTATGCAAACACAATATAAATTCTGCCCATACGCTCAAACAAATGATATTTCGTTGATATATTTATATATATATATATATATATATATATATATATATATATTATATATATATATATATATATATATATACATATATATATATATATATATATATATATATGTATATATGTATATATATATATATATATATATATATATATATATATATATATATATATATATATATATATAACTAGAAATAGTAATTATGATGAAATCGTACATAAAAGTTTCAGAGAAGAAGCTAGAAAAGGAGAGAGAGAGCGAGAGAGAGAGAGAGAGAGAAGAGAGAGATCAAAGATGCTTACTATACGCCAGTCCCTCCTGATCCCAATCCCTTGATGAGGTGGGCGGGCTTAGGGATGCACTGCAGGGAGAGTATGCTCTTTTACGCTACTCTCTCTGCTGTAGAATCAACGAAACACAGGAACCTATAACTCCTTTACTCCTCCTCCTGTAACTTTTCCCTTTCCTTTCTTCCTCTTTCGTTGACGACCTTGGCATGGCATTGGATTACGAAATTCACTGCTCTTTTAAACTTGATGGAGAGAGCAGTTGGACGGTATGCCACTCCACCTGTAAAACTAGAGTACCCGACCTGGTTGAGCGAGGGGAAATTTTTATGTCAAATCATGCCCTCAGTGCTGGGTCCGATATTGACGGTCTGACAACCCTTAAGGCACTGTGGGTACGGGGTATATCCCAGTGAGTATCCCAGAGCAGTCATTACTAATTTAAGTGACAATGTTGCTGCTCTCCCATTGGGCCTCGTTGGCGAGACGGACCTCATCTGGACGAAAATTAATTTTTTCGTTACATGACGAATCAACCAAACCTCTATAAAGCCTATGGCATGGAAATGGACTATCCCTAGAACATCTCAATTAATCAAAAGCATAGCACTGGCTTGAGCTGACAGCCCGGCAGTCAATCATAAATCAATTTCCAGTTGATAGCCAATGAAAAAGCAGCAGCATGAAGACCCCAACTGCGCCCCCAATACATAAGAAGATGTACTCACAAGACTGACTTAATCTGAAACAATAACATCAACCCTTCAGCTTTAGTCCATCACCTACCTCCACCTTAGAGGATGTCTGAAGTCCCAGACGAAATGTCGCAGCCCTTACCAAAGAGTATTTTGAATTCAAACTTGACGATACGCTTGAGAAACACTACACGTTATACCCTGAACGTTTAACTAACAGCCCAGGCGCTTTGATAATAACAAAATTGACTTTCATAATCAGCTACTTTCGAACATGACAAACCTTCGGATGGTGTTTGCTCACCTTATTGTTTAAGCCAACAATGAAAAAACCATAATTAGAAAAATAGAGAAGAACTTCTATAAAATTAATGCAGCTGAGGCGACAGTCACCTTTAATAATAATAATAATAATAGTAACTATACGACTGTCTTCAGTTGCTTGCCATGACTATTTCTCAGAGGAATGACTTGTATTTAATTTCTTCTGGAAAAGTAGTCAAATAGACCAATATATATGTATATATATGTATATAATTATATATATGTGTGTGCAAGTGTGTGTATATATATATATATATATATATATATATAATATATATATATATATATATATATATATATATATATATATATATATCTAATAAAAGGAGCCCATAAAAACACCAAAATGTAGAGAGAAAAGTACTATATTTCAGAGACTGCTGTCGTCTCTCTTCAGGTATATGAATGAAAAGTTTACGAAAAGAGTGGTATTTATACAAGAGATTCGTCCACAAGTAAGCCAATTTAGGTCACCCCCGCTGATAATCTTCCTTTAATCTTCTTAAGCGTTGGTTGAATGAACACTGCGTCGACGATGTCCGATGTCCAATTCCCTTTGAGATGTTCATTACCTGCTTCTCTTTTATTAAGGCCGATTCCATCATTTGACTCTTGTACCGGCAGTAATAAATGCAATAAAACCCAAAAACATGCTGTGGATGAGATCTATGGATGACATACTAACATTTTGGGATAATAAGTGGGGTAATTTTAATGAATTCCTCTCAAAATTAAACGCATTAGTGCCCAGCATCAAATTTAAAGTTGAATGGGAAACAGACAACAAAATTCCTTTTCTTGATGTTTTAATAATCAGAGACACGACAGAATACAAATTTACCATATACAGAAAACCAACGTTCTCACTTTATATATTCACTAACTTTAGCTATCATAACAATAATATCAAGATAGGTGTAGCTAGCAACCTATTTTTAAGAGCCTTACGAATTTGTTCCCCAGATTTCCTGGAAAAAGAATTTGAACTAATTCGCAAGCAACTTTCATCTTTAAAGTATCCTGGACCATATATTGAGAAAGCAATTCAAAAAGCAACGTAATTTTCTACCTGACCCCCTAAAGACAAGACAGACACACCCAACAATAAAATAAAAATTCCCCACCTGGAGACGATTAAGAGAGTAACTCACACCCTTGGGAAATCCAACCCTTTTGCATTTACCTACCCAAATACCTTAGCCAAATCCCTGATTAACGTCCAACAAAAGACATCGCCCAAAGACTCTGGGGGTATATGAGATCCCATGCCAGGACTGTGACCAATCTTACATCGGATTTACAGGTAAATCACTTCCCCAGAGATTAATACAACACAAACGGTCAGTTAGGTATGGACAACACAACTCGGCTATTTTCAACCATATAAATGAACAGAACCATAGACAATAAACTGGAATATGTCACCTGAAATAATTTATTGCAGCAACTGCCGGTACAAGAGTCAAATGATGGAATCGGCCTTAATAAAAAGAGAAGCAGGTAATGAACATCTCAAAAGGGAATTGGACATCGGACATCGTCGACGCAGTGTTCATTCAACCAACGCTTAAGAAGATTAAAGGAAGATTATCAGTGGACGAATCTCTTGGTATAAATACCACCTTTTCTGTAAACTTTTCTCATTCATATACTGAGAGAGAGACAGCAGTCGCTGAAATATAGTAACTTTTCTCTCTACATTTTGGTGTTTTTATGGGCTCCTTTTATTAGATGGAATTCTGTTGTTACAGAACATTTTTACCAGTCATATATATATATATATATATATATTATATATATATATATATATATATATAATATATACATATATATATATATATATATATATATATATATTTATATATATATATATATATAGATATATATATATATATATATATATATTACTCTATGTGGTAATTGCCAAGCAATCCGCATAGGTATAACTGATTTTTCAGGCAACGGGAATCAGTCGCTGTTTTTGCCTGAGTTTGCGCTCTGGTTTCTCGTTGGGAGAGAGAGAGAGAGAGAGAGAGAGAGAGAGAGAGAGAGAGAGAGAGGGCGGTTATTATGTGTAAGCGGTCTTTTTCATAAGACAGGTTCAAACGCGAAGAGCTGATATTCCGGGCATCCTGAAACTTACGCATAAATAGAAATAGCGTCACTTTTTTGATTGGTGATTTATTAATGACTTTAACCATAAAATATTTCTTTAAATTCATCACATCAAAATATATTGGGTGGTTTTGACCACTATACTCAGTGTAATCAAATTATTGCGCCTATATACATACTATTTTTGTTAATTCTAATTTAGAACATCCTAAATGAAGTGTCTAATAATTGCCTCATAATTAAAATGACATGTACCTTGATGTTATATTCTCTAGCCAGGAGTATTTATGACATCGTAAATGTCAAAAAGATAGTTTTCATTTGAAACGATTAAATTAAATTAGCACACAATTTATAAAAGCGAGACAAAGTTCAAATATTTTTCTTAATGAAGTTTTAAATGTTATCATAAATGACAATACATTAACGTTAATGAACAACGAGAATTTGCATATTTGTTAAACATTGTCCTTTCAGTTTGATGTCCTAAATGAATATCATGAGATAATCCCATATTTATGTTTTTTATCGAGTCAAATAAAAAAAATTCAAGCAATATACTTCAATGACAATGATGAAGTTTATAAGTTTATGAAGGAGTAATTAGATTAAATGATAAAAGAAATTAACGTATCTAATTTCTTACTGCGTTGTTATGGAAAAGTAGATGACTTTTTGTCTCTTCGACTCTGAGACTGTTAGCTACACTTCATTATCATGATGAATGGGAACCATGAGGATGGAGCAATTAATGTTCATATGGATTTCGGGAGAATGGAAGCCGTTGATCAGTGCAGGAGTTGGGGAATAAATAGAACATCTGACTGTATCATAACAGAAGAGGCAATTCAGAGGGTGGTGGAAACAATAGTTATCCAGATAATTATTGTAGTGTCTGTCCCATTTATCCATGTATTATTGTGGTGACTATTTTATCCACGCATTACTGCATTCACAGCCAACTAAATCTAAACACACCACCCACTAAACTTAAACATCCCTGTGATAAACCTAAACACACCCCTTGCTAAGCGTAAACGCATCCCCACTAAACCTAAACACACCGTCCACTATATCTAAACACAAACCTTGATACAGAATTATTAAGTCCAGAAGAAACCAAAGCAATTTCAATAAGTAGATAATTTATATAGCATAGAGTATATGAACTGAGGTACGGGATACACCACTTAGAGTTCATTTACCGACATAAATTACAAACAGGGGGAAAGGGGGAAAAGGGGGAAGGGGATGGGGATAGGGGAAAAGTGTTTGACACATGCCCTATTTTCTAAGTTGGGTCAAATGATTGGCCGCGTGCCAAACTTCGCCTAAATCTGTCAAGCGGTTTGGATTCCTATAGCACACAAACATAAAAACAAACACTCTAATATATATAATATATATATAATATATATATATATATATATATATATATATAATATATATATATATATAATATATATATATGTGTGTGTGTGTGTGTGTGCGTGTGTGTGTTTGTGTTTGTGTGCGTGTGTAGACTTACTATAGAACTACTATCAGTAAAAATTTGTATGAACGAGAAATATTCAAGTGAGAATCACAAAGTAATTATAAATCAAAGTATACAACAGATCATGATCCCAACTGCAAGTGAACCGAAACGTATCTTATCTTTCTCTTGAAACTGTACCACGTCCTAGAGAGGCTTCGCTACAGTAATTGAAATGCAAAGGGAATTAGAATCCACAATCATAGTTGTCAGGAGGGCCTTCGGAGTGGCTACAATTCAGTAACTAGTACACTGCAAGTAGGTATAGGAACCACACCTTTCCTAGAAGCAGCCTAAAGGTCAAAATTGTACGGACAGATCTTATGCAATGTAGACCATACATATGCAGAGCACTTAATATATACATAAAATTGACTGAAATGAATTTATTTCTTTAGATAATTAAGGCTAGGCATTTGCGTAATTTCAATCACTGACGTAGAGTCTGTTTGTAGTGTTCTGGTTCATCTGCAACAAAACTATATTTAATATTTTATTTTAATGACCACATTCCATGGCCATCTTAGTGCAGCTGTAACATTAAGAATAATGTTTGTCTGAATGATCAAACCTATTCATGTCGTGTAAAAAGGCAGTACAGAATCTACGATTACCAGCAAGAAACTTGTATGAAGGTTAACGTCGGGTGAACAGTTTGGGTTGACTTTGTTAACACAGTCGTTCAGTTCAAATAACCGTATCATAATTACTTTTAAATTCTCTATTGAGTAAGTGTTTTGTTAAAAGTCACTCTGAAGTGCAGGGCTATGTCCTTAATATACTAAAAGTTTTTTCTCCTGATGTTGGCTTTCAATATTCTTTCCGTGAGAATTGGCTTTATTTATTTGTAGGCGTGTTTGCCACTCCGCAAAAGAGACACATTATTTACTGGTTGTAGCAACGTGATCGCTCTGCAAAGTAACTTTCTGTTTGTATGAATTGTCGACTCGTATTTACCCAAGGGAGAAAATTGCACTGCTTTCCTATAACGTTGCTTACCCAACACTACATTGATGCTATACAGGTATATTTCTTTCTATGATGAACGAATTTTTATTTCCGCACCACCAAAAGTTATTTAACTAGACTAGTTTTCCCAGCTGTAAGTATATTCTGATATCAATTATGATTTGATTCCCATGGATCTTGAATGGTCGGCATGAATCAAAACGAAATTAATGACCATGCCAACGATAATACCTTCCGCCTGTCATTCAGAGATCAAGAGAATGGGACAAAAAGCGTAATGATAGACTGGCTTATGCCCTTTGATGCCATTTTATCTCACTATTACAGATATAGAAAAACTTAACTATTAAATCACCAAAAATTTCAAGACTCAAGTGCACTAGTAATCATCTAAGAATATGATATATCTCTTTTGTTTCTTTTTTAGAGGGCTAGAGTTCTAAAGAGCCACGTTGGGTCTTGCGTTCCTCATCGTAGTATTACGTGTTCCCATTTTCAATCTCATCGACAACATTAATAAGCATTTCCACCAAGGTAATATTTGTTTGCAAGCATTTCTACCCCAGCAACAATATGTTCACATGCTTTTCCACCTCAGATGCAGTGCTCGTGAATACTGCCACTTAAGTAACAATTTGCACAATCTTCATATTGCTATCTGTTAGGAGGCACTTCCAGCCTGATAACAGTACGCTTACAACAATCTTAAGGCCGGTAATTGCGCTAACGATCATTTTCGACCCCATAACAGTCTGAGAACGATTTTGTAAGCAGCACTCGTTGGGATGGCATTAGAAAAAATAGCAATTGGGAATGCTACCCAAGATCGACTGAAAAATACTCCTAAAAGCGGTGAAGTGACCGATCGAAATTCGAATCCCAGCAATATGCCTTGGATACATTTGCTACTGTATTCGTCACGTGATAGACCGCATTTTTTTTAAACTTATAAAACTGCACTGATTTTTTCTTGCGTTAATTTACCCTGCAGCAGAGGATTATCACTGTCATTGCGAATCCTTTTTCATTATAGTACTTAAATTCAAACATATATTGCATCCGCAATATTCTTATATTTTCATTGTTGTTGTGTCGTGTGTATTGCTGATCCTATGACCTTCCATTTTTTCTATATCTTAATTTTCAGTAATACCTATGTTTATCTTCAATATCAGTTAAATAATAACAATTTTCTACGGAGCTTATGAGTATTCTGAAATGCCAGAATTTCTTATGTTGAACTAAAAAATTCTGCCCATCGAAAAGTTAAAAATATCCTTAATTTGTGTATTAATCACTCTGGTTATGTCGATATAATGACAATGAAAATTTTCTGATTCCCAAATTACTTACATGAGGTATCACACTTTTTGCTTCTGGTTTAAACATATGTGAAATCCTAGTATAATTTTTGCAATATCTGTAAAAGTAAAATGGGGTGGGGTACTGAACGAAATTTTATAGATTCTAAATCATCTCAAGCTCTCCTTTACATAAGTAAGTCCAATAAAAGTTTTCATGGTAGCTCAACTGGTTTTTCTAGACTCCACAGTGAAGTGGGCGCGGGTTTCGATTCCTCTCAAGGAACGGATAGATTTCACTGGCAACACCATTCCAGCAGCCCTGTTAACATGGGATGGGGCTTCAGGGAGACCCCAGAGATCTACCTGTGCAGACACCAGCAACCATTGGCTGGTTCTCCCTAGTCCTGGATTGGGTGGAGAGAGAGCTTGGCAGCTGATCATTCTGTCTCTAGGGCATTGGGGACCACTGCAATGGACTCTCTTGACTAGTAGAAGTAGTAGTGAGATTAAGCCAGTCTTAGGCTGCCACCGGCTCTTGGTTTTCAGCAGCCTGTAAATCTCTTGTTTCTTCCGCTCATGGGCGTCTTTCAACCCCTCAAATCTTTAATTGCTGTCGTTAAAAAGAAAAACGCTAAAGCAATACTTGACGTTAATCAGTTTTCGAAATTCAGTGGTATTTAACTAACCTGAATCGGATGCAAATGCAAGTGAAATGGCAACATTCGCCCCCATAAAAGTCGCATGACATAACGGGGTCATGAAAACAATATCATAAAGGGAAGATATAACCCTCCTTGAAACAGAGTCATATCTTTGATTAATCAGTAGGAGGGGATTAGTGAACGCTTAAGCAATGCCCTCCGTGAAACAACTGATTACACTTTTTCCCTTTTTTTTTCACTCTGTTGTCTAAGTCATAGTCCAAGATTATCTCTTTTCCCTTTCAAAACTAATGAAAGAAAGTAAGGAATTAGGAAAGAACCCCTGATTGAATCCAGGAATGTAAGGCAGCTTAATTGCGAATTCACAGGTCTTTGTGAATCAGTCTGATGGATTCGATGATATCGGCTTTTCGTTGTAGAGCTACTGGGCGCTGGCAATCTTTGCTTGATAATGAAACAACATGATTTCGATTGCTCCTACCAGTCGCATCATAGATTACGTTACAAAGCCTCCTCTGTGATGATTTCGCCACGTCGGGATTCGGTTTTGTATTTTGAAATATAACGTCGTGACAAGATATGTTTTCTTTCATGTGTTTTTGTTTTCCAATATTCACCTGTTCACTTCCTAATTATGGTCACATTAGGGGTTTAAAGATTCTTTTTCTTGGCTACTATGTTGTTTATCGTATCTCCGATAGAGATAATGCAAGAGTACTTGAACTTTATCGGCTGTAATGTAATGATTATGTTGAAAATATCCTGTAAAAACAAAGAAATGAAGAAGTAGCGTCAGAACACATTTCCCTTCACCCCAACGAAAGCGTTCACGAGGCCACCTTTAAAAAAATGCTCACAGATTGATAGCTTAATTAAAATGGTTCTGTGCTAAAAACATTTCACTGACATTTACTTCTCAGAATAATGTAATAGTAAGCAATGATCTTCCATTTATGGCAATGACCGGATCCACAAGGAGAAATTAATGTAAGACGGATTGGAGTAATTTAACAGCAAAATTACTCTTATATACCAGTGGTTACTTGAATGCTTCTTGAATAAAGGTAATTGCAGCAAGTTGCAATAGTAAAATCTAGTAAATTGTTGCACCATTTTGTCTAACTATTTCCAAAACTCCTCAGCATAAATATTCGTCAACCAACCAGTCATAAAAGCTGGAAAGATTTGATTAGTCTAAAGTGACTATTTCTCCTGGTAAGTATTTCTTGTATAATGCACTTTCAGTTGCATTATACAAGAAAGAGATAAAGTATCGTTATTTACTTGCCTATCAGACTGATTTAAGTTAACATTTTGTAATTAAGATCACAATTCACTGAAACTTCCAATTGTTGAAATGTTTATTATAAGCTTAACATTTAGTCGTAGGACAGGAAACAAAATTGTCTCGAGGTCCGAATTTCTTCTGCGATAGACGCACGCAATTCCAAGGGATTCCACCAGTTTCATTCCTTTCTGCGGATATTGTCCGCCTGACCCCTCAAAAGGATGACTCCGTTTTGGCGGCGGTTCTTCCCTTACATCGATTTTTCCCTCTCCTTTCTCTTAGTTTTTTCTCCTCCCCCCCTTCACCTTTCTTTTCCGTGCCGCTGAATTTTGCTTGATACTGGAAATTTTTGTCGCTAAACAGGAATGGGAACCAAGGGGAAAGATTTCAGGCCCGGATGAGCGACCCTTCATTGAGGCTACAGTGCTCGGCTTCTTTTACAAGGAACCGGGTGCCGGAGAGGGCATCTGAAGGGGCTCTCGGATAGAGAAGCGAAATACATTAGTCGGATTGTTGTCGCTTCTTTTATCTTTGGTATTTTATCTTCACACATATATCCTTGGGCAATAACAACAGGTAAAGATACAACAGCGGAAGTTGCATCCGCTTTGGTGCAACAGCAGCGAACAGCAGATGAATGTTGTCGATTTCGATCAAAGTTTTTCTAGTGATAATGATCGACTTCTCTGAACAGATTGTTTTGAATGTAGAAATGTCTAGTCATTTGCCTCTTTATTCATTTTTATGGATAACCAAAGTGACAAGTATACATTTATATACAGAATTGACAAAATTCCAATGATAATGAGAATAATTGTCTCCACCGATCAGTTATCCACCGACTTAAACGTTATATGGAAGATGAAAGTGATTGACTTCCTCTTTCTGTGAAATCAGATTAGACAAATGATATTGGGAACGACATTTTATGTATTTTTACCAAATATTCAGAATTCCTGGAGGATAATTTTCCATGTAATTATTTGATTCAATACTATTATTATACCATTGACTTTATGTATATGTATACATCCTCCAAACATATCATATATATATATATATATATATATATATATATATATATGTGTGTGTGTGTGTGTGTGTATATATATATACATACATATATATATATATATATATATATATATATATATATATATATATATATATATATATGAATGTATGTATGCATGTATGTATGTTTGTGTGTGTGCTGCGCGCCCGTTAAAGAGGTATGAGAAAGTCCTCTTCGTGTGCAATTAATAAAAATCGAATTTGCTTTCCTTTTCTCTAGATGTATTTGAAATCTAAATTAGGATCTATCATAAGAAAATACCTTAGACATAGATCATTCAAAAAAGTATAACAACATATGGTAGTAAAGCTCATTCATTTTACCCATAAGAAAAATATCTTAAAACTGCCGCGCAGGCAGAAAGGGCCATGGCACAAAGTTGAACAGCAAGCAGGATAAAGCTTTGGTTACCGATGCTACAAGAGATCACACAGGTGAGACACTTATCTCTTGCTGCTGGAGATCTGACAATTGTGTCAAAGCACATGAATAACAAATTCATCCAGTGTATTGACGATATTTGTTGTCTATCAGAACTCCACATTCATATCAATAAATTGTATTATTTGTAAAAGTTAAAAAACAGACTTTCGAATACTTGGAAATAAGAGAAAAAAAGTTCAGGTACTGTAAATCCTTTATTTTTAACTTTTATGAAAATACAGTTTATTGATATATTAGTGAGGATTTTTAACATATATTTCTATTCAAGCTCTCAAAGGATAAATACGTACTGGCAAATACCGGAGGCATAAAAATACCAGGTATTTAAATTAACACGCAAAGAGGGCAGGAGGCCTTGAAAGTTAAAGTATACGTGTGGTTATAAAGAAGTGTGCCATTATGTTAAATACTTGAAAAATAAACAAAAAGTTTTTCCAGGAATAATCATCACTATAAAACAAACTGGTGTGAATATTGTGAATAACAATCCCGTTATTCAAAGAAGAGGACAGAGAATGGCGACGAGGATTCTAGTCCTCGTAAAACTTAACAGTTTAAAGAGTATTTCTGACTTTGTGTCAAGATTTAATAGACCATTTAATCCTCAATACGAGCAGCAGTAACACAAACTTTAAAACATATGAACTTAGCAATGGATAGCGTAATTGAAGTCGCGAAACTGAAAGTCTCGAACACCTGCCTCCTTCGTTAGGTACCCTGACGTTCCAGCCAGCACTTCCGCTCTAGGCAAAAGCTGAACTTCTGGCATACTTCCGATGAAAATATGAAGCTATCCATTTTGAAGTCATAAATTAATTATATGACTGTCTCTTAGTTGTCTATTAAGAGTGGGGGAGGGGAGGGGAGGGGGGGGGGGAATTATTTCTCCCATATGGGGAAAAATGAGAATTTCAGTACTCTTCCCAATATTGTTCTTTCACAAAACTTGAAATTCCTCTTTCTCAGAAGTAATCTTCAATAAGCAGAATTGAACAATTCTTTATCGTTCATAAAAACTATAATTCCATAAACTACAGTGATGAAGACTGTGTAGTACAGTTATTTCCATCATTGGAGTTTATGGAATTATAGTTTTTATGAATAATAAAGAATTGTTCAACTGCGCTTATTAAAGAAGATTACTTCTGAAAAAGAGGAATTGCAAGTTTTATGAAGAAGCATTTGCAAGCAAAGGGTAATAAGAAATTTAAATTGATTTAAAGTAAAAAGTGAAAAATATATATCTCGATCTTACAGCAACTTTATATGTTTTTAAAAACCCTCATCCGTAGCGCTGTCACCATTCAGAAATAGATACAAAAAACAATTATCTAGGAAGTGAATCATACTGGTGTGGCAGACCCTTCAGCCTGTAATTTCTAAAAGCTTTAAGTGTCTATGATCCTTAAAAACACAGTACCTAATTATCTTTCACCATTTTCTATTTTCGGTTACCTTCTTGAGGGTAGCAGATCTATAATTGTACGTTCATATCTCTATTCCAAGTACTTTTAGCCCTCTTTATGTATTATTTGTATTTTTGTGGTAATTAATCTAATTACCTTAGCCTTACTTTGGAATTATAGGACACTTGGTGTATCCCGACCCCATCATCAACACATCTTATAGCGCCATCCAGGGATCCAAAGACGATCGTTGCTATCAGCTAGTTTAAGGTCTTCGTCTGTGCAGTGGGCCCTTAGGGCCCCCTTGCGACGAATAGGGTGATGGTTTGTGGGTCTTCTCCACATGGACAAAAATCTACCAAGGATAGAATGGGTCACCTTAAACAGAGCCCTGACTACGGTCGCCAAGGCTAGTGACAACCTTGTTAAGTGTGGAATTAGTCGAAGAGCAGACTGTCCATTTGGAGAAGACCCACAAACCATCACCCATATTCTTCGCGAGGTCACAGTTTTGATGTCACCCTTTACCTGATTCAAAAGAAGATGAAAGGTTCCTTGTTACGAAAAAGGGATCTGTGGAAGTCACTGTCATCCCGACAGAACTATCCTACTTGCAAATGCTTTCCACATCTCATTTAAGAACAGCAGCACCTTCATTTTGCATCTGAAGGGGGCGGACAGTTGTAGAAAAGCTGCAGTGTCTGCATAATGCAATATCTTGTTTTCTAGATGAGTGTTATGTCGCTAGTAGATTATAAACAACTATGGTCTCAGAATGGTGCCCTTGCAATCAGATAAGAAGTTAGTCGTTTACTCATTCAGAACATCAGTAAAATTTGTTCCTTGTAACTTAAAAGAGAAAAAACATTGAATACTATCCAGCAATAAACCCAGAATTTTTATCTAGCAAAAGTTTTATATAACAAAATTTCGCTAATTTAGTCGTAGCCTGTATATTAATCCAAATTGAAGTTTATCTTAGAAAAAAAATAAAAACCTAAGCTATGAAATTTGCCGGGTAATTACTCTCGTTAGCTCGAAAACAATGCTATTGAATAAGTGCCCTATTGCATAATTCCCGTTCACGTGGTAAATGGTAAAAAAAAATCCTCTAGCAAAAACTAAAACGCTAAATCCTGGTGAGTTGGAAAGAAAGGATTCCAACATTCTTTTTTAAAAATATGCTGAAAAAAAACCTATCCGCATCCTCTCCATCATAGCGCCTGAGATATCAAGGTCTTTTTAATATCTCCTAAAAATGGCGGGATGGTTCAAGAGGAAAGTTCTGAGGAGAAGGATCGCCAACAGAAGACTGTTCAGCCTCAAAAGCTCTACAAAGCTCATCGTCGTCTTTATGATAAAAGTTCGGCTAAAGCTGAAGAAAGTAAGCAGTGGTTAAAAAGAAAATGGAGAAAATTGAGGAGAAAGACTCCGGAGAAAAGACAGAGATGGCCCCTTATCATCTATTTTTACAGAAAGCTGTTTGGAGGTTTCTTTACGTCAGCCTAAGGGAATATACCCAACAAGATCAAGAAAGGTATTATTTTCTACCATGCGTTTGCCCACTCCCTCTCTTCTCTCTCTCTCTCTCTCTCTCTCTCTCTCTCTCTCTCTTGGGGGGGCACAAACGCAATATATACTGTATATATATATATATATATATATATATATATATATATATATATATATATATATATATATATAGATATATATATACATTATATTTATGGGTAGAAATGAGCAAATGAATTAGCAACTGAAAATTCGAAAAGTTAAAAAGGCATGACGATATCTGTCTGTCTTAGTTTCCAAATCATAATTCCCTTGAGGTATAGAAGTAACTCCCAAAGTATAGTGCATTTATTTATTAAAGGAGATTTGTTGCTTAATCTGTGTGAAAATGAAGTTACACATTTCAGTAAGAAATGTACATATATTACTGAACGTATATTTTATATAATTTATATATATGATTATTATAAGTAGATTGATTATATTAAGTTCATATAAGTTTATAAGGTATTAATTATAAGTATTTAATATTAAGTATATTATAGCAATACATTATATATGATATATATATATATATATATATATATATATATATATATATATATATATATATAATCTAATATATTTATATTTAATATATATTATATAATATATATATATATATATAATATATATATATACGTTAATATACTATAATTTAATATAATATAATATATAAATATATATATAATATATTATATATATATATATATATATGGACATGGGAAGCGTTGCTATCAACCAAGGAGATGAAGGAGACGTCATGAACTAGTATTTGTCCGTTTATTATATATGCTGACGTTCGAGGAACAGCCTCATTTTCAAAGCTGAAAAACGCAAATATAATATATGAAAATGTTACAAAGACTCAGAGTATATATATATATATATTATATATATATATATATATATATATTATATATATATATATATATATATATATATATATATATATATATATATATTATATATATATATATATATAATATATATATATATATATATATATATATATATATATATATATATATATATATATATATATATATATATATATATAATATATATATATATATGTATAACTGAATCACGAAAGTTAGGAACGTAATAATCCATAAATAAAAGATAAATTGCCACGAATTTTTTTTTAATTTTTTCATTCCGTGGCAATTTATCTTTATTTATAATATATATATTTATATTTTTTATAATATATATATTTAATTATATATATAATATTATATTATATATATATATTATATATATTAATAATTAATTTTTTTTTTTTTTTTTATCGAAAAAAAATTAGCGAAACTGATCAAAGTAATGCTTGTTATTTCATAATATTAATCCACACCCAACCCTTTGCCAAATCATACTTCATGAACCTACAGGTAAAAATAAATCTAAAGCGTTTGCAACCTCCTACCAAAATCTCAATGCAGCAAGTATGCAAACAAGCAAGCAAGAAAACACGACACGAATGGCGGAATGTTCATAGTTACTGCATAAATTTCCCATTCTTGAATGCTCTGAAGTATTTGTGTGAACAACTTAACTCCTCGACAGGAAAGAACTTCTGTCACCTGGGAAACATTCATCCTGCACCACGTAAGACAGTTCAAGACTGTCAGTGTGGTGGGAGAGCACGAATCCGGGATTGATTTCGTATGGCCCACTAAAGGTTGGAAGACAATTTTGGCAGTTGGAAGACACTTGGGGTTTAATGGGAATCAGCCAGCAAGACATCTGGAAGAATGGACCTACAGGGCGGAAAATACCGGATATTGTTATTGTTGGTTAGTGAGAGATGTAAGTTTCTTTATCCCCTCCATTACTAGAATCTTATAGTCAACTCCCACTCCTTTATTACCAGACCTCATCATCATCATCTTATTGTTATAATATTCTGATAAAAGTATTCATATGGCACAAGCTCAGAGAAATGATCAATAAAGCTAAGACCTAACAAGTAAACAAGGAATAAATTTATAACACATGGTTTATAAATATTGCTGTAATTATAATAATATTTATTCAGCGAGAATTTATGAGATCAGGTTGAGAGCATGACGCAGGGATGCTGAGGCTATATAATTTGGAGAGACCTGCTCACCAGTACTTGGGGATCCCTCACTTCCGAACGGATTCCACGAGTTTTTAACTGCTAACTGTTTGTTCCCTAAATAGGTTAAACTTTTAGAGCTAAGACGGAAGTTTCTTTTTTCTGTAAGGGGAAAATGTTAGCCTGAAAATATATTTTAATTCTTCTTCCCAGCTGGTTCCCAATTTTATATGGGTTCGCCATTTCGAATGAGCCGTTTCCATCTATTTCTATCCTGTGCTTCTGCCTTATCAGTTCACTTCTCATGTAAGTCTCCTCTCACACAGTCCCTCCATCTCTTTGTTGGTATCCCTCTTATTCTTCTTCCTTGAACTTCCATCCCCATGGTATGTCTCCCAGCATGGTCCTCATCTCTCCTCAACAATTCAATTGTCCATACCATCTCAGCCTCCCCTCCTGCACTTTCTTTGATACATCCACCACCTTAGTTGACCCCATTATGTAGTCATTTCTGATCCTATCCTCTGTATGAAAACTATATTTTAATAAAGTGTTTATATGGCAGGCTTTGGACCTTGGATTGTCAATGAGGAATTTGCTCTTCACCAGGAAGGCTTAGCAAGTCGGACTGTCTGGAATGGAATGGAAGACTGTTGCCAAAATCTTGAACTCTTTGTCTGAATCCACCACAGTACTTGCTTGGTGCCAATTACATATAAGCTAAGTTAAACCAGTACTGTTCAATCCAAAACTTGATATTAGAATAAGACATAGTCCTGTTTTCCTTACATAAAAAACATACATACATACATATATATATATATATATATATATATATATATATATATATATATATATATATATATATAGATATATATATATATATTGTAGCTCGAATGATTTATATGAATCATGGTGATGTGATAAATATCATATATATATATATATATATATATATATATATATATATATATATATATATATATATATATATATATAGATAGATATATATATATATATAGATAGATATATATATATATATATATATATATATATATATATATATATATATATATCTATATATATATATATATATATATATATATATATATATATATATATATATATATATATATATATATATATATAGATAGATAGATATATATATATATATATATATATATATATATATATATATATATAATATATATCTATATATATATATATATGTATATATTATACATATATATATATATGTATATATATATATATATATATAGATATATATATAATATATATATATATATATATATATTATATATATATATATATATATATATATATATATATATATAAAGGCGAGTCTGATTTTGGTTCACGCAGACAAACTTGACCGATGGTCTAAAGTATAATTCTATTTAAGACTGTTTTTTTTTTTTTTTTACTTTAAAAGCGACA
>NC_087208.1:79017751-79071883 GCF_015104395.2 Macrobrachium nipponense | reverse complement strand
TGTCGCTTTTAAAGTAAAAAAAACAGTCTTATATAGAATTATACTTTAGACCATTGTTCAAGTTTGTCTGCGTGAACCACAAATATCAGACTCGCCTTTATAATATATATATATATATATATCTATATATATATATATATATATATATATATATATATATATATATATATATATTTGTGTGTGTGTGTGCGTGTGTGGTGTGGTGGTGGTGTGTATGTTTTTTTATGTAAGGAAAACATGATTATGTCTTATTCTAACATCAAGTTTTGGATTGAACAGTACTGGTTTAACTTAGCTTGTATGTAATTGGCACCAAGCAAGTACTGTGGTGGTTCAGACAAAGTGTTCAAGATTTTTTGGTAACAATCTTCCATTCCATTCCAGATATCAGTCAGACTTTCTAAGCCTTCCTGGTGAAGAGCAAATTCCTCATTGACAATCCAAGGTCCAAAGCCTGCCATATAAACACTTTATTAGAATTTAGTTTTCATAGAAAAGATAGGATCAGAAAGTGACTACATAAGGGGGTCAACTAAGCTGGTGGATGTATCAAAGAAAGTGCAGGAGGGGAGGCTGATATGGTATGGACAACTGTTGAGGAGAGATGAGGACCACGCTGGGAGACATACTATGAGGATGGAAGTTCAAGGAAGAAGAAGAAGAGGGATACCAACAAAGAGATGGAGGGACTTTGTGAGAGGAGACTTACACGATAAGGGAATTGATGAGGCAGAAGCACAGGATAGAAATAGATGGAAACGGCTCGTCCGAAATGGCGACCCCATATAAAAATAGGAACCAGCTGGGAAGAATTAAAATATATTTTTCTGGCTAACATTTTCACCTTACAGAAAAAAGAAACTTCTGTCTTAGCTCTAAAAGTCTAACCTATTTAGGGAATAAACAGTTAGCAGTTAAGAACTCGTGAAATCCGTTCGGAAGTGAGGGATCCCCAAGTACTGGTGAGCAGGTCTCCCCAAATTATACAGTGCCTCAGCATCCCTGCATCATGCGCTCAACCTGATCTCATAAAGTCTCGCAGAATAAATGTTATTATAATTACAGCAATATTTATAAACCATGTGTTATAAATTTATTCCTAGTTCACTTGTTAGGTCTTAGCTTTATTGAACATTTGTCTGAGCTTGTGCCATATGAATACTTTTATCAGAATATTATAACAATAAGATGATGATGATGAGGTCTGGTAATAAAGAAGTGGGAGTTGACTATGAACATTCTGCCATTCGCGTCATGTTTTCTTGCTTGCTTGTTTGCATACTTGCTGCATTGAGATTTTGGTAGGAGGTTGCAAACGCTTTAGATTTATTTTTACCTGTAGGTTCATGAAGTATGATTTGGCAAAGGGTTGGGGGTGGATTAATATTATGGAATAACAAGCATTGCTTTGATCAGTTCCGCTAATTTTTTTTCGATAAAAATATTTAAATGTCCAAAAGATAATTTGTGGGAAAATACAAGTTTTCAACTTCTGATTTATGTAACCAAAAATATATTTGAAATTCAAATCAAAAGTTTAGACAGGAAAACCTCCACAACATGAACTGCTTCATATATCTAAGTATTCTAAACTAAAAGCTCTTCAGTACTATGTTGAACTCTCGACTCTCACTGCCCAATACACCTTAATCTTGCACTCCCGAGATGTTAAGTGCCTTCCTTTCCAGTGACCCTTCCCATCATCAATCTGGCACTTTCTGGGTCTTACCTTACACTCTTCCATTTCATCATGTGACCAAATCATCAAAACACACTGATCCCACCCAGAACCTGCAGTAATATGTTTTCTACTTCTGTTATCTCAACTTTTCTCGCCTTTCCATTATTTTCATATGACACATGCTGCACAGACTGCTCATCTCAATAACATTGACCGTTCATAGATTCCACTCAGGGCTCCCGTTACCACTCCAAGTTTCATCGCGTTCTTTTGAAACAAACTACGACATCCTCGTTTCCTTAACGAGTGATTCTGCTTTCAGTCATCTTACCTTCATCTGTTAAGGTCTGTCCACATATACATACATTATACATATGTACATATACACATTGAAACTTCTTGTAAATATGCTGTAAGAAGGATTTGCCAACAGTTTTTAAAGTATGTTTCCAAACTGTTTCCAAACTTTATTTCCAAACAATGTTTCCTAGTGTGGACAGGTCTCTAGATTTACTTGCATCTTTTATATAAAAGTATATGTTTGTATATTTGTGAGCGATAGAAATATCCGTACCACTTGACCGGTCTAGACAAAATTTGGCATGTGACTATCATTTGATTCAACTTAAAAAATAGAGTAAGTTTCAACCCACCCCTTCCCCTCCCCCATCCCTTTTTTAACTTTATGTGGTAACCACTTGACTGATCTAGACAAAATTTGGCACATGGCCATCATTTCACCCAACCTACATAGATGATATGATAATTTTCAGACCCCGTAATCCTTCCCCTGCCCTTGATATATTATATGTCTACATACATATATCACAAAGTCACATGCATCTACTGTGATTTTTAAGCATATATGCACACACACACACACACAACACACACACACATATATATATATATATACTCTGAGTCTTTGTAACATTTTCATATATCATATTTGCGTTTTTCAGCTTTGAAAATGAGGCTGTGCCCTCGAAACGTCAGCAGGTATAATAAACGGACAAATACTAGTTCATGACGTCTCCTTCATCTCCTTGGTTGAATAGCAACGCTTCCCATGCCCACACACACACACACACACACACACACATATATATATATATATATATATATATATATATATATATATATATATATATATATATATATATATATACATTTCTTACTGAAATGCATGTAACTTCATTTTCACACAGATTAAGCAACAAATATCCTTTAATGATAATAAATGCACTATACTTTGGGAATTGCCTATACCTCAAGGGAATTATGATTTGGAAACTAAGACAGACAGATATCGTCATGCCTTTTTAACTTTTCGAATTTTCGGTTGCTAATTCATCTGCTCATTTCTACCCATAAATAATGATATTATATATATATATATATATATATATATATATATATATATATATATATATATATATATATATATATATACCGTATATATTGCGTTTGTGCCTCCCCAAGAGAGAGAGAGAGAGAGAGTTTGGGTGCAAACGCATGGTAGAAAATAATACCTTTCTTGATCTTGTTGGGTATATTCCCTTAGGCTGACGTAAAGAAACCTTCAAACAGCTTTGTGTAAAGATTGATGATAAGGGGCCGTCTCTGTCTTTTCTCCGGAGTCTTTTTCCTCAATTTTATCCATCTTCTTTGTAACCTCTGCTTACTTTCTTCAGCTTTAGCCGAACTTTTATCATAAAGACGACAATGAGCTTTGTAGAGCTTTTGAGGCTGAACAGTCTTCTGTTGGCGATCCTTCTCTTCAGAACTTTCCTCTTGAACCATCCCGCCATTTTTAGGAGATATTAAAAAGACCTTGATATCTCAGGCGCTATGATGGAGAGGATGCGGATAGGTTTTTTTTCCAGCATATTTTTAAAAAAAGAAAAGTTGGCATCCTTTCTTTCTAACTCACCAGGATTTAGCGTTTTAGTTTTTTCTAGAGTGTTTTGTTTTTACCATTTACCACGTGAACGGGAATTATGCACTAGGGCACTTATTCAATAGCATTGTTTTCGAGCTATCTAGAAATTACCCGGCAAATTTCATAGCTTAGGTTTTTATATTTTTTCTAAGATAAACTTCAATTTGGATTAATATCCAGGCTACGACTAAATTAACGAAATTTTGTTATATAAAACCTTTGCTAGATAAAAATTCTGGGTTTATTGCTGGATATTATTCAATGGTTTTTTTTCTCTTCTTTTAAGTTACAAGGAACAAATTTTACTGATGGGGTTCTGAATGAGTAAACGACTGACTTGTTATCTGATTGCAAGGGCACCATTCTGAGACCATAGTTGCTTATAGTATACTAGCGACATAATACTAATCTAGAAAACAAGATATTACATTATGTAAACACTGCAGCTTTTCTTACAACTGTCCGCCCCCTTCAGATGCAAAATGAAGGTGCTGCTGTTCTTAAATGAGATGTGGAAGGCATTTGCAAGTAGGGTAGTTCTGTCGGGATGGCAGTGACTTCCACAGATCCCTTTTTCGTAACAAGGAACCTTTCATCTTCTTTTGAATCAGGTAAAGGGTGACATCAAAACTGGACCTCGCGAAGAATATGGGTGATGATTTGTGGGTCTTCTCCAAATGGACAGTCTGCTCTTCGACTAATTCCACACTTAACAAGGTTGTCACTAGTCTTGGCGACCGTAGCCAGGGCTCTGTTTAAGGTGACCCATTCTATCTTCGGTAGATTTTTGTCCATGTGGAGAAGACCCACAAACCATCACCCTATTCGTCGCGAGGGGCCCCTAAGGGCCCACTGCACAGACGAAGACCTTAAACTAGCTAATAGCAACGCTCGTCTTTGGATCCCTGGATGGCGCTATAAGATGTGATGATGATGGGGTCGGGATGCACCAAGTGTTCTATAATTCCAAAGTAAGGATAAGGTAATTAGATTAATCACCAGAAAAATACAAATAATACATAAAGAGGGTTAAAAGTACTTGGGATAGAGATTTGAGCGTACAATTATAGATCTGCTACCCTCAAGAAGGTAACAGAAAATAGAAAATGGTGAAAGATAATTAGGTACTGTGTTTTTATGGATCATAGAAACTTAGAGCTTTTAGAAATTACAGGATGAAGGGTCTGCCACACCAGTATGATTCACTTCCTAGATAATTGTTTTTTGTATCTATTTCTGAATGGTGACAGCGCTACGGATGAGGGTTTTTAAAAACATATAAAGTTGCTGTAAGATCGAGATATATATTTTTCACTTTTTACTTTAAATCAATTTAAATTTCTTATTACCCTTTGCTTGCAAATGCTTCTTCATAAAACTTGCAATTCCTCTATTTCAGAAGTAATCTTTAATAAGCGCAGTTGAACAATTCTTTACTATTCATAAAAACTATAATTCCATAAACTCCAATGATGGAAATAACTGTACTACACAGTCTTCATCACTGTAGTTTATGGAATTATAGTTTTTATGAACGATAAAGAATTGTTCAATTCTGCTTATTGAAGATTACTTCTGAGAAAGAGGAATTTCAAGTTTTGTGAAAGAACAATATGGGGAAGAGTACTGAAATTCTCATTTTCCCCCTCATGGTAGAAATAATTTCCTCCCCCTCCCCCTCCCCCACTCTTAATAGACAACTAAGAGACAGTCATATAATTAATTTATGACTTCAAAATGGATAGCTTCATATTTTCATCGGAAGTATGCCAGAAGTTCAGCTTTTGCTTAGAGCGGAAGTGCTGGCTGGAACGTCAGGGTACCTAACGAAGGAGGCAGGTGTTCGAGACTTTCAGTTTCGCGACTTCAATTACGCTATCCATTGCTAAGTTCATATGTTTTAAAGTTTGTGGTTACTGCTGCTCGTATTGAGGATTAAATGGTCTATTAAATCTTGACACAAAGTCAGAAATACTCTTTAAACTGTTAAGTTTTACGAGGACTAGAATCCTTGTCGCCATTCTCTGTCCTCTTCTTTGAATAACGGGATTGTTATTCACAATATTCACACCAGTTTGTTTTATAGTGATGATTATTCCTGGAAAAACTTTTTGTTTATTTTTCAAGTATTTTAACATAATGGACACTTCTCTATAGCCACACGTATTTCTTTAACTTTCAAGGCCTCCTGCCCTCTTTGCGTATTAATTTAAATACCTGGTATTGTTATGTCTCCGGTATTTGCCAGTACGTATTTGTCCTTTGAGAGCCATGAATAGAAATAGATGTTAAAAATCCACACTAATATGTCAATAAACTGTATTTTTGTAAAAATAAAAACAAAGGATTTACAGTACCTGAACTTTTTTTCTTCTATTTCCAAGTATTCGAAAGTCTGTTTTTTAACTTTTACAAATAATTCAATTTATTGATATGAATGTGGACTATAGATAGACAACAAATATCGTCAATGCACTGGATGAATTTGGTATTCGTGTGTTTTTACGCAATTGTCAACTCTCCAGCAGCAAGAGATAAGTGTCTCACCTGTGTGATCTCTTGTAGCATCGGTAACCAAAGCTTTATCCTGCTTGCTGTTCAACTTTGTGCCATGGCCCTTTCTGCCTGCGCGGCAGTTTTAAGATATTTTTCTTATGGGTAAAATGAATGAGCTTTACTACCATATGTTGTTATACTTTTTTGAATGATCTATGTCTAAGGTATTTTCTTATGATAGATCCTAATTTAGATTTCAAATACATCAGAGAAAAGGTAAAGCAAATTCGATTGCTTATTAATTTGCACACGAAGAGGACTTTCTCATACCTCTTTAACGGGCGCGCACACACACACAAACATACATACATGCATACATACATTCATATATATATATATATATATATATATATATATATATATATATATATATATATATATATATGTATATATATACACACACACACACACACACACACATATATATATATATATATATATATATATATATATATATATATATATATATATATATATATATATGTATGGATGTATACATATACATAAAGTCAACGGTATAATAGTATTTCAATAAATATACTGGAAAATTATCCTCCAGGAATTCTGAATATTTGGTAAAAATACATAAAATGGCGTTCCCAATATCATTTGTCTAATCTGATTTCACAGAAAGAGGAAAAGTCAAGCACTTTCATCTTCCATATAACGTTTAAGTCGGTGGATAACTTGATCGGTGGAGACAATTATTTTCATTATCATTGGAATTTTGTCAATTCTATATAAATGTATACTTGTCACTTTGGTTACCCATAAAAATGAATAAAGAAGTAAATGACTAGATATTTCTACATTCAAAACAATCTGTTCAGAGAAGTCGATCATTCACTAGAAAACTTTGATCGAAATCGACAACATTCATCTGCTGTTCGCTGCTGTCGCACCAAAGCGGATGCAACTTCCGCTGTTGTATCTTTACCTGTTGTTATTGCCCAAGGATATATGTGTGAAGATAAAATACCAAAGATAAAAGAAGCGACAACAATCCGACTAATGTATTTCGCTTCTCTATCCGAGAGCCCCTTCAGACGCCCTCTCCGGCACCCGGTTCCTTGTAAAAGAAGCCGAGCACTGTAGCCTCAATGAAGGGTCGCTCATCCGGGCCTGAAATCCCTTCCCCTTGGTTCCCATTCCTGTTTAGCGACGAAAATTTCCAGTATCAAGCAAAATTCAACGGCACGGAAAAGAAAGGTGAAGGGGAGGAGAAACTAAGAGAAGGAGAGGGAAAAATCGATGTAAGGGAAGAACCGCCGCCAAAACGGAGTCTTCCTCTGAGGGGTCAGTCGGACAATATCCGCAGAAAGGAATGAAACTGGCGGAATCCCTTGGAATTGCGTGCGTCTATCGCAGAAGGAATTCGGACCTCGAGACAATTTTGTTTCCCGTCCTACGACTAAATGTTAAGCTTACAATAAACATTTCAACAATTGGATGTTTCAGTGAATTGTGATCTTAATTACAAAATGTTAACTTAAATCAGTCTGATAGGCAAGTAAACGATACGTTATCTCTTTTCTTGTATAATGCAACTGAAAGTGCATTATACAAGAAATACCTACCAAGGAGAAATAGTCACTTTGGACTAATCAAATCTTTCCAGCTTTTATGACTGGTTGGTTGACGAATATTAGGCTGAGGAGTTGGAATAGTTAGACAAAATGGTGCAAAAATTTACTAGATTTTACTATTGCAACTTGCTGCCATTACCTTTATTCAAGTAGCATTCAAGTAACCTCGGGTATAATATAGGAGTAATTTTGCTGCTGAAAACGTTCTGTGCTAAAAACATTTCACTGACATTTACTTCTCAGAATAATGTAATAGTAAGCAATGATCTTCCATTTATGGCAATACCGGATCCACGAGGAGAAATTAATGTAAGACATCCACATGAAACCTTAAATCTGTGGTCAAAACCAAAGTAACCTCTATAGACTAGGGTATACTTAATTAAGCTATCAATCTGTGAGCATTTCTTTAAAGGTGGCCTCGTGAACGCTTTCGTTGGGGTGAAGGGAAATGTGTTCTGACGCTACTTCCTCATTTCTTTGTTTTTACAGGATATTTTCAACATAATTATTACATTACAGCCGATAAAGTTCAAGTACTCTTGCATTATCTTTATCGAAGATACGATAAACAACATAGTAGCCAAGAAAAAGAATCTTTAAACCCCTAATGTGACCATAATTAGGAAGTGAACAGGTGAATTGTGGAAAACAAAAACACATGAGAGAAAACATCTTTTCACGACGTTATATTTCAAAATACAAAACCGAATCCCGACGTGGCGAAATCATCACAGAGGAGGCTTTGTAACGTAATCTATGATCCGACTGGTAGGAGCAATCGCAATCATGTTGTTTCATTATCAAGCAAAGATTGCCAGCGCCCAGTAGCTCTACAACGAAAAGCCGATATCATCGAATCCATCAGACTGATTCACAAAGACCTGTGAATTCGCAATTAAGCTGCCATTACATTCCTGGATTCAATCAGGGGTTCTTTCTTAATTCCTTTCTTTCTTTCATTAGTTTTGAAAGGGAAAAGAGATAATCTTGGACTATGACTTAGATAACAGAATAAAAAAAAAAAGGGAAAAAGTGTATTTGGACTATGACTTAGCTAACAGAATTAAAAAAAAAGGGAAAAAGTGCAATTAGTTGTTGCACGGAGGGCATTGCGTAAGCGTTCACTAATCCCCTCCTACTGATTAATCAAAGATATGACTCGGTTTCCGGGAGGGATATATCTTCCTTTAATGATATCGTTTTCATGACCCCGTTATGTCATGCGACTTTTATGGGGGCGAATGTTGCCATTTCACTTGCATTTGCATCCGATTCAGGTTAGTTAAATACTACTGAATTTCGAAAGCTGATTAACGTCAAGTATTGCTTTAGCGTTTTTCTTTTTAACGACAGCAATTAAAGATTTGAGGGGTTGAAAGACGCCCATGAGCGGAAGAAACAAGAGATTTACAGGCTGCTGAAAGCCAAGAGCCGGTGGCAGCCTAAGGCTGGCTTAATCTCACTACTACTACTACTAGACAAGAGAGTCCATTGCACTGGTCCCCAATGCCCTAGAGACAGAATGATCAGCTGCCAAGCTCTCTCTCCACCCAATCCAGGACTAGGGAGAACCAGCCAATGGTTGCTGGTGTCTGCACAGGTAGATCTCTGGGGTCTCCCTGAAGCCCCATCCCATGTTAACAGGGCTGCTGGTATGGTGTTGCCAGTGAAATCTATCCGTTCCTTGAGAGGAATCGAGACCCGCGCCCACTTCACTGTGGGGTCTAGAAAAACCAGTTGAGCTACCATGAAAACTTTTATTGGACTTACTTATGTAAAGGAGAACTTGAGATGATTTAGAAGCTATAAAATTTCGTTCAGTACCCCATTTTACTTTTACAGATATTGCAAAAATTATACTAGGATTTCACATATGTTTAACCATGAAGCAAAAGTGTGATACCTGTAAAGTAATTTGGGAATCAGAAAATATTTTCATATATATCGACATAACCAGAGTGATTAATACACAAATTTAAGGATATTTTGAACTTTTCGATGGGCAGAATTTTTTAGTTCAACATAAGAAATTCTGGCATTTCAGGATACTCATAAGCTCCGTAGAAAATTGTTATTATTTAACTGATATTGAAGATAAACATAGGTATTACTGAAAATTAAGATATAGAAAAAATGGAAGGTCATAGGATCAGCAATACACACGAACACAACAACAATGAAAATATAAGAATATTGCGGATGCAATATAGGTTTGAATTTAGGAACTATGATGAAAAAGGATTCGCAATGACAGTGATAATCCTCTGCTGCAGGGTAAATTAACGCAAGAAAAAATCAGTGCAGTTTTATAAGTTTAAAAAATGCGGTCTATCACGTGATGAATACAGTAGCAAATGTATCCAAGGCATATTGCTGGGATTCGAATTTCAATCGGTCACTTCACCGCTTTTAGGAGTATTTTTCAGTCGATCTTGGGTAGCATTCCCAATTGCTATTTTTTCTAATGCCATCCCGACGAGTGGTGCTACAAAATCGTTCTCAGACTGTTATGGGGTCGAAAATGATCGTTAGCGCAATTACCGGCCTTAAGATTGTTGTTATCAGGCTGGAAGTGCCTCCTAACAAATAGCAATATGAAGATTGTGCAAATTGTTACTTAAGTAGCAGTGCTCACGAACATTGCATCTGAGGTGAAAAGCATGGGAACATATTGTTGCTGGGGTACAAGTGCTTGCAAACAAATATTAACTTGGTGGAAATGCTTATTAATGTTGTCGATGTGATTGAAAATGGGAACACTGTAATACTACGATGAGGAACGCAAGAACCAACGTGGCTCTTTAGAACTCTAGCCCTCTAAAAAAGAAACAAAAGTGATATAACATATTCTTAGATGATTACTAGTGCACTTGAGTCTTGAAATTTTTGGTGATTTAATAGTTAAGTTTTTCTATATCTGTAGTAGTGAGATAAAATAGCATCAAAGGGCATAAGCCAGGCTATCATTACGCTTTTTGTCCCATTCTCTTGTTCTCTGAATGACAGGCGGAAGGTATTATCGTTGGCATGATCATTAATTTCGTTTTGATTCATGTCGACCATTCAAGATCCATGGGAATCAAATCATAATTGCTATCAGAATATACTTACAGTTGGGAAAACTAGTCTAGTTAAATAACTTTTGGTGGTGCGGAAATAAAAGTTCGTTCATCATAGAAAGAAATATACCTGTATAGCATCAATGTAGTGTTGGGTAAGCAACGTTATAGGAAAGCAGTGCAATTTTCTCCCTTGGGTAAATACGAGTCGACAATTCATACTAACAGAAAGTTACTTTGCAAAGCGATCACGTTGCTACAACCAGTAAATAGTGTCTCTTTTGCGGAGTGGCAAACACGCCCACAAATAAATAAAGCCAATTTTCACCGAAAGAATATTAAAAGCCAACATCAGGAGAAAAAACTTTTAGTATATTAAGGACATAGGCCTGCACTTCAGAGTGACTTTTAACAAAAAAACTTACTCAATAGAGAATTTAAAAGTAATTATGATACGGTCATTTGAGCTGAACGAGTGTGTTAACAAAGTCAACCCAAACTGTTCACCCGACGTTAACCTTCATTCAAGTTTCTTGCTGGTAATCGTAAATTCCATACTGCCTTTTTACACGACATGAATAGGTTTGATCATTCAGACAAACATTATTCTTAATGTAACAGCTGCACTAAGCAGGCCATGGGAATGTGGTCATTAAAATAAAATATTAAATACAGTTTTGTTGCAGATGAACCAGAACACTACAAACAGACTCTACGTCAGTGATTGAAATTACGCAAATGCCTAGCCTTAATTATCTAAAGAAATAAATTCATTTCAGTCAATTTTATGTATATATTAAGTGCTCTGCATATGTATGGTCTACATTGCATAAGATCTGTCCGTACAATTTTGACCTTTAGGCTGCTTCTAGGAAAGGTGTGGTTCCTATACCTACTTGCAGTGTACTAGTTACTGAATTGTAGCCACTCCGAAGGCCCTCCTGACAACTATGATTTTGGATTCTAATTCCCTTTGCATTTCAATTACTGGGTAGCGAAGCCTCTCATAGGACGTGGTACAGTTTTCAAGAGAAAAGATAAGATACGTTTCGGTTTCACTTGCAGTTGGGATCATGATCTGTTGTATACTTTGATTTATAATTACTTTGTGATTCTTACTTGAATATTTCTCGTTCATACAAATTTTTACTGATAGTAGTTCTATAGTAAGTCTACACACGCACACAACACAAACACACACACACTCACACACACACACACACACACACACACACATATATATATATATATATATATATATATATATATATATATATATATATAGTGTTTGTTTTTATGTTTGTGTGCTATAGGAATCCAAACCGCTTGACAGATTTAGGCGAAGTTTGGCACGCGGCCATCATTTGACCCAACTTAGAAAATAGGGCATGTGTCAAACACTTTCCCCTATCCCCATCCCCTTCACCCTTTCCCCCTTCCCTTTGTAATTTATGTGGTAAATGAACTCTACTGGTGTATCGTACCTCAGTTCATATACTCTATGCCGTAGAAATCTATTATTGAAATTGCTTTTCTTTCTTCTGATTAATAATTCTGTATCAAGGTTTGTGTTTAGATATAGTGGACGGTGTGTTTAGGTTTAGTGGGGATGCGTTTACGCTTAGCAAGGGGTATGTTTAGGTTTATCACAGGGATGTTTAAGTTTAGTGGGTGGTGTGTTTAGATTTAGTTGGCTGTGAATGCAGTAATGCGTGGATAAAATAGACAGTCACCACAATAATACATGGATAAATGGGACAGACACTACAATAATTATCTGGATAACCATTGTTTCCACTACCCTCTGAATTGCCTCTTCTGTTATGATACAGTCAGATGTTCAATTTATTCCCCAACTCCTGCACTGATCAACGGCTTCCATTCTCCCGAAATCCACATAAACATTAATTGCTCCATCCTCATGGTTCCCATTCATCATGATAATGAAGTGTAGCTAACAGTCTCAGAGTCGAAGAGACAGAAAGTCATCTACTTCCATAACAACGCAGTAAGAAATTAGATACGTTAATTTCTTTTATCATTTAATCTAATTACTCCTTCATAAACTTCATCATTGTCATTGAAGTATATTGCTTGAATTTTTTTTATTTGACTCGATAAAAAACATAAATATGGGATTATCTTATGATATTCATTTAGGACATCAAACTGAAATGACAATGTTTAACAAATATGCAAATTCTCGTTGTTCATTAACGTTAATGTATTGTCATTTATGATAACATTTAAAACTTCATTAAGAAAAATATTTGAACTTTGTCTCGGTTTTATAAATTGTGTGCTAATTTATTTAATGGTTTCAAATTAAAACTATCTTTTTGACATTTACGATGTCATAAATACTCCCGGCTAGAGAATATAACATCAAGGTGCATGTCATTTTAATTATGAGGCATTTATTAGACACTTCATTGAGGATGTTCTAGATTAGAATTAACAAGAATATTGTATTTAGGCGCAATAATTTGATTACACTGAGTATAGTGGTCAAAACCACCCAATATATTTTGTTGTAATGAATTTAAAGAAATATTTTTATGGTTAAAGTCATTAATAAATCACCAATCAAAAAAGTGACGCTATTTCTATTTATGCGTAAGTTTCAGGATGCCCGGAATATCAGCTCTTCGCGTTTGAACCTGTCTTATGAAAAGGACTGCTTACACATAATAACCCCCCAACCACCCCAACCCCCTCCCCCCTCTCTCTCTCTCTCTCTCTCTCTCTCTCTCTCTCTCTCTCTCTCAACGAGAAACCAGAGCACAAACTCAGGCAAAAACAGCGACTGATTCCCGTTGCCTGAAAAATGAGTTATACCTCTGTTCACGTGCTTAGTCGACGTCAATGGGTTGCCTAAAGGCTAGCACCCTCGTCCTATGCGGATTGCTTGGCAATTACCACATAGACTAATATATATATATATATATATATATAATATATATATATATATATATATATATATATATATATATATATAATATATATATATCTATATATAATTATATACATACATATATATATATATATATATATATATATATATATATATATAAATATATATATACATATATATTGGTCTATTTGACTACTTTTCCAGATGAAATTAAAATACAAGTCATTCGTCTGAGAGGTAGTCATGGCAAGCACTGAAAACAGTCGTTTAGTTTACTATTATTATTATTAAAGGTTAAGGAACTGTCGCCTCAGCTGCATTAATTTTATAGAGGTTCTTCTCTATTTTTCTAAATTATGGTTTTTGTTTCATTGTTTGCTTAAACTAGTTGAGTAACACACCGAAGGTTGTCATGTCGAAAATAGCTTGATTATGAAAGTCAATTTATTATTTATCAAAGCACCTGGGCTGTTAGTTTAAACATTCAGGGTATAAACCTGTAGTGTTTCTCAAGTGTATTGTCAATTTTGAATTCAGAATACTCTTTGGTAAGGGCTACGACGTTTCGTCTGGGACTTCAGACACCCTCAAGGTGGAGGTAGGTTGAGGAACTAAGGCTGAAGGGTTGATGTTATTGTTTAAGATTAAGCCAGCCTTGTGAGTCCGTTCTTCTTATGTATTTGGGGTGCAGTTGGGGTCTTCATGCTGCTGCTTTTTCATTGGCTATCAACTGGAAATTGATTTATGATTGACTGCCGGGCTGTCAGCTCAAGCCAGTGCCATGTAACGAAAATTTTCGTCCAGATGAGGTCCGTCTTGCCAACGAGGCCCAATGGGAGGAGCAGCAACAATGTCACTTGAATTAGCAATGACTGCTACGGGATACTCACCACGATATACCCCATACCCACAGTGCCTTAAGGGTTGTCAGACCGTCAATCATCGGACCCAGCACTGAGGGCATGATTTGACATAAAAATTCCCCTCGCTCAGCCAGGTCGGGTACTCTTGTTTTACAGGTGGAGCGGCATACCGTCCTACTGCTCTCTCCATCAAGTTTAAAAGAGCAGTGAATTTCGTAATCCAATGCCATGCCAAGGTCGTCAACGAAAGAGGAAGAAAGGAAGGGGGAAAAGTTACAGGTGGAGGAGGAGTAAAGGAGTTATAGGTTCCTGTGTTTCGTTGATTCTACAGCAGAGAGAGTAGGCGTAAAAGAGCTACTCTCCCTGCAGTGCATCCCTAAGCCCGCCCACTTCATCAAGGAATTAGGATCAAGAGGGGACTGGTGTATAGTAAGCATCTTTGATCTCTCTCTCTCTCTCTCCCTCTCTCTCTCTCTCTCTCTCTCTCTCTCTCTCCTTTTCTAGCTTCTTCTCTGAAACTTTTATGTACGATTTCATCCATAATTACTATTTGTTTATTATATTATATCTATTATATATATATATATATATATATTATATATATATATATATATATATATATATATATATATATATATATCATCAACGAAATATCAGTTGTTTAAGCGTATGGGCAGAATTTATATTGTGTTTGCATACATAATTTTGTATCTGTCCGATAAATTTGAATTTCGCCTCCTTACATTGTAAAAGGAATATTTTCCCAATTCACCTTAAAAATGACTCCCCGCCATTACAGGTAGTGAAATAAAAACGAATAAAAAGGAATACCATCTCTAAATGTTACCCAGGGATTTATACTTCAAATTTATATGTGAGCAGGTGGAACAAGAGGGCTTCCATTTGCGAATGGGAAACCGGGGGGCGGTGCGGGTAGGAGGGGGCTGGGGGAGGTTGGTGTTGGGGCCTAAACGACAAATCCCTTATAAATTTGTATTGATTATTAAATCAAGCGGGAAAACCAGCAGGTAATTTAACATTATTAAAATTTACCATCATCTTCTAGGTGTTCTTGCTTGTCACTCTTCCATTTTTATATTGGTCTGATATTCATCCATTATTGGCGAGCCGATAAATTGCAGTTAGATGGTAAATCTTGCTAACAACAATTAAGTCGTTTTAGCAATTGATATTAAAATGCAATGTATATATACCGTTCATTCCCTTGTTTTTCTTCGCGACAAAGAATAATTTTCGTCCATCCTTTTTTGAAATCCAGAATTTTAGAAAAATGATATAAAAACTCTGTTGCCACGAACTGCAGGGGAAAAAGAAAGGATCACACTATAACACCGACATTCCAAAAAAGATATTTTTTCTTTGTCACAAAAGAGAAGAAGAATTGAAAGAGAGAAACCCTTCTTTTCTTAAAGCCATTTCCCTCCGGCACCAGAGGATTGACAGTGGCTCGTGAACAAAAATCCAAAATCTCTGTGATGCCAAACTCATTTTTTCCTTTTCATCCTTTTTCTTTTTTCCAACTTTTTACCTTCTTCCCGCACCTACCATTTGGAAGCGGAATTTCCACTTTCAACCAACGAACCAAGTGTGTCTGTAAAAGTGTGTGGTGAAGCGCTCTAACCAAAGAGTGTTGAAGCATGTCTGTCTAATTGTTCAAAGACTGTCTTGTTCAGAAGAGAAATGAAATACACTGCGGGTTTTTTTTATAGAAATATTTCGGTCTGTGTTCAACCGTCCGGTCATTTCCCGAGTGAGAATGAAAGAGAGGGAAAAATGGTTTCAGGTTTTCAGAGTACTCTCTCTCTCTCTCTCTCTCTCTCTCTCTCTCTCTCTCTCTCTCTCTCTCTCTCTCTGTTTCTTTTGGTAAAAAAGTCAACATATCTTTCAGTGAATTATGATCGTATTCCTGAAAAATCTTTTCGCTCTGACCTACTCACTCTTTACGCATAGGAAAAAGTACTTTATCGAGTTACATTCTTCTAAATAAATCTTACGGTGTTCATAACATTTTCTGCCTAGCTTTCAGTTGTTAGTCATCAGACTTAATTAAGTGATAACAAGATTCTCAGGCAATTGGACAATCGTACGAGAAACTCCCGTAGGAGTGGGGGGGGGTGGGGGTGGTTAGCACCGTCAGGGCACCTCACGCAGTGCACTGCATCCATTACTCAAGGCCCCTAGCTCCAATCCCCTTCATTCCTTTTATTCTGCCTCCATTCACATTCTCTTTCTTCCATCTTGCTTTCCACCCTCGCCTAAGAATTGTCCCATAACGCAACTGCGAGGTTTTTCTCCTGTTATACCTTTCAGACCTTTCTACTCTCATTTTTCCTGCCGGCGCTAAATGACGTCATAGGCCCCAGCACTTGGCCTTTGGCCTTAATGTTTGTATTCCATTCAGTCGTACTATAAAAATGCAAGTGCCGCGAGAAAGAAAACTTGAGAAATACTGGCACCTACTTTGTGTCATTATTCCAATCTGAAGATTTCCCGACTCGCAAATAATGGTGAAGAATATTGGTTTCTTCCCGAAATGGAAATGGCCACAACCAAGAAGAACTGGAATTATTTATGGATTTCGACTTTTATTGATGGATTTCTTAATTTATTAATCAATACGAATTTTTGATGAACAGTTTACAAGATAATTCCGTTTTGCTCCCCAATCCCCTTCCCTGTTTCTACCGGAAAGATGCTCATGAATGAAAATGGCGATTCGGCAGAAAACTGAAGAAATATAACGGTATCTTTTCAGACAGTCATTATCTTTATTTGACGTCACTCAAAACTTATGATTATCTTATGGGAATTTTAAGTAAATAAAATGTACATTCAACATCAGCGAAAGCATTTCCATCTTTTCATTTTAGCTTGCAACTGGCTCTGTCTGGTGTCTTTTTAAATAAGCTTAATTGTGTGTGTTGGGGGCGGGGGGGGGGGGTGACCCCTTTACTAATATAATGAAGATGAATTGAATTTTCTTTTGACATCTATAATATTACGTGTGTTTATACAATATAAATTCTGTCCATTGCTTGTGCATGTATAGATTTCGGGAGGTCGGTAGATGGATGAATAAAGAGAGCAATTACGTTGAAATCGTGCTTAAAACTTCTAGAGACGAGGAGGAAAAAGGAGAGAGAGAGAGAGAGAGAGAGAGAGAGAGAGAGAGAGAGGTTAAAGATGCTAACTATCCACCAATTTCCCCGTGCCCTCCCCTACCCATGCCTCCCTCCCAGAGGAATAACCTGCAGTTATTTGTTCAAGGAAAAGTAACTAAAATGGAAGAAAGCCGTTGAGTAGGATGTTCCATAGCACAGGGATCCTTATCCTTTTGATGACTCCAGACCCCCAATGGATTGCCCAATATGGTTCCATACCCACTTTGCGTAAGTCCACTTAAGTCCTGTTTGTTGACAATATAACTTAATATTCTTAGTTTAATACATACTTTAGATATGAATAGCTACGAATAGAAAATACAACTGTGCTGGGAACTCGACATTACTAAAGATCCTTATCAATCTACCTTCGCCCCTAGCTGCAGCTCCTTTAATTTCCTTTATTGTACCTCCGTTCATATTATCTTTCCTCCATCTTACTCTCCAATTGCTTGACCGGTCCGGGCTTACTGCGGGAGGTTTTCCTCCTGTAGCACATTTTAAAACATTTCGCTCTCAGTTTACCTTTCAGCGATGAATGACCTCTTAGGTCCTAGCGCTAAGCCTTAGGATAGGTCTAAGTTTTATATTCCATTCCATAACCAAATTCATGTAATGGTTTTGCTTTTGTTAGAAAAAATATTCTTACACCTAAGTGTAATTAATTTTCTTGGAAGGTAATTAAACAGTTTGAATCATGTAATGTTCCTAATTCGAGTTCATGAGATTTGAAGTGCGTAATATTGATAAAATATGAGGAGTATCAATACATTCCAACTGAATGAATGATTAGCGATCCTTCCCAACATATGGACAATCAAAAATGAGAAAAGACGAAACTGGGATTCGAGATTCATAGGAAAAACAAAGGGCGTTTGCTAATTCAAACCAGGACCCCTTAAGGTCCTGGTCCAAGCTAGAGAAAAACTGGAGGATAGAATAAAAAAAACATTGAAGGGAAAGAGATTCAATGAAGAAATTCACGTAAAAGAGAAGGAAAGTATGTTTGGAAAAGCCGAAACCCTGAAGAGGAGGAGCACAGATGTGATGTTTTTTATAAAAATAAAAATAGAAGTCCCAGAGCATTCTTACAACGACAAATGACGTGAACCATGACAGGAGAGAGAGAGAGAGAGAGAGAGAGAGTGAGTGAGGTGCGGAGTTTTGGGATCAGACTCTTCGAAGTCTTGAAACCTGTAGAGATGTTGGCAAACAAGTAATGAAATAGGAAAAAGTAACAACTAAGTCTTTCATTTCTGAAACCATAAAGATAAGCTGGAGAGATAGGTAAAAATCAGATGTCATTAGCAGTTTAAAAATCATTTGCATGAACGGTTGATGAGGTCACCATTGTCTTGCGATATTCATTGTTTAAAAAATGCGAAAAAAAAAATGAAATAGCCATGGCATTAAATGTCACCTAGACAAACATAAAGGAAATGTTTATCCTCGTAAGTTGTAACATGTATAGACGAATATAAAAAGAAAAGGTAGATACAAAAACTCAAAAAATAAATGCATTGGAATCTGCTTGATTCCATTGCGTTTTTTTTTTTTTTCTTTTTTCTTTTTTTTTTTTCGATACTTCAGCCCTTTTCAGGGCCCTCTTCCACACTACCAGGCTGAAGGCCTTTTCCAGGATGCAGGAAGAAAGGAGTGAAAGAAGCTGAGCCTCAGGACATCAAACTTCATGAAGGAGAAGAGCATTGTCAGAGATTTCAGAAATGATAGATGTGTTTCTGAGAGAAATGTTTTAACTTAACATCACCCATAGATCTAACCTTACACGGTTAGAAAATGTTGCTGAGAACTGCAGAATTTTATACACACACACACACACACACACACACACATATATATATATATATATATATATATATATATATATATATATATATATATATATATATATATATATATATATATATATATATATATATTGTATGTGGTGTGTGTTTTGTGTGCGTTTGTGTGTGTGTATAATATATGGTATATGATATATATATATTATATATATATATAATATATATATATATATAATATATATATATATAAAGGATTATCTATTTATATGTTTTGGTGTTTTGTGTGTGTATGTATGTATGTGTCTGTTTGTAGAACCCCATACCGTCATGAAAACAGGAAGTGAAGAGCAGTTACGCAGTTAGAGAACAATGAATAACACACGCGCACGGAAAACTAGTATTTGTAAACTGCATTTAATTTCCCGGAAATAAAAAAAGATAAGTATTGGATATAGCATAGGCACATAATTACTAAAAGCGTTATGAACGTTGTTCCATCAAAGTGAAAAACAACTTGATTGCAAATCGTCATGAGGGACGGTTCCATTACGATGACCTTAAACCGAATTGCTTCAGTTTTTGCTTGTGTAAGTCGAACGAAGGAATTTCGTAAGAGGTATTCTCTGTTTCGTCGTTATATATTCCCTGATGACAAGTAAAGCGAAGAAGGAAAAGACGTTACTCTCGATTAACGAACGATTTTATACGCGATGTCAAATGAAAGGGATCTGCAATTGTTGCAAATAATTAATAGGATGTTTTTGATATGGCGTGGCGGTGTGAATCGAGTCTCAAAAACAATTCTTTTCGTAATGGAAGATAAAACATGTTCGACTATTAGCGAAGCAATGAAGGTGCATTGAATATGGATTATAATTGCAACTGGGAATGAGAGCATTGAATTAACTCGCTCCGTAGCTAGTAAAGGGGAATATAGACAATTAATTATCAACAGAAATACCTGGAATTGTTCCAAATGAAATGAAATAAATAGGGTTAATATAAAGACATCCCTAATGCTGATATGCAAAGGAAATGCGTTGCTTAACGTGGCTAAGTAAAACGTGATACAACGGGTGTTCTTATTAAAACTAAGCGGAATAAATACCTTTAGGTAATTAGAATGGATTAAAGGATTTTGTTTTATAATTGAATAGGTTGTATGGAACTGTGTATACAAAGATGAGTTACGTATACAAACATTGTCTTAAATTCAAGGCTTTGTATCTAGTATTCTCATTTTTATATTCAATGGGCGTGAAAAAAAGTATGGAAGGGGGCTTGCAAACACATGAAAAACAAAACGAACGAATATTAAAAGTAAAAAAAAAGAGGGAGATTATAAAAAGGAAGATACAGCAAAACGCCAAAGAAAAGACATTGTGATAGTGGAGTTATTTATATTGTAAATCTTTACAAATCTTACTACAGAGACAGTGCCAAAAGGTGATCAAAATTAATGTGTAGCTTGCTTTTGTTTTTATAGCTTTAAACTTGTTTATGCTCAGCAATGTCTTCAACTTATTATGATAGCATTATTTTGTTTTCTTTATTTATATTGTTTTTTTCAAGGAAACGCGTTGGAAAGTTACAAATTTACTTTAAAACAGTTATTGAAGCTTGTAATGTAGTACATAGATCAGCCATCCTTAACCGGGTTCCGCGGAACCTTAGGGTTCCGTGAACGATCGCCAGGGGTTCCGTGGGAATTCATGTTTTATTAATTATTTGTTATTTATAGGTATATATTTTTCTTCGTTAACATGGCGTGAGAATCGTAGTCCTATAATTTATTTTTATGGTAACATATCGTTCGGGATTGTTTTCCTTTGTTTTACTAAAGGTAATTATTACAAATGCATGCATATATAACATATTTACATACACACACACACACACACACACACACACACATATATATAATATATATATATATATATATATATATATATATATATATATATATATATATATATATATATATATATATATATATATATAGGGGTTCCTTGGTATGAGAACAATTGTCTCAGGGGTTCCTCAAAGTGTCAAAGGTTGGGAACCACTGACAGATTATTAATTGAATCCATACTGGCAGAATGAATGAATTGAATTTCTTCTATTCAATTATCAGACGTTAACAAAATATATTCAAATGTATGTTAAAGATTGATCAATTCAATATAACTCCAATAATAGAAATCACATTGTTCGTGTCTGCCTGGAGTTGTTAATATAAAAAGCCACTGTGGAAACACTAAGATCTCTTGACTAATTGTTGTAACTAATTACATTATTTAATTATACAAGAATTTAGGACTATGGATTAGTGCTGTTACTCTTGATAGTTGCCAATATGCTTTTTTTTATGAAGATAGACGATCATTAAGTCATTAGAAATAATAAAGGTGAAAAATTTTTATGGCTTCAACAATGCTGGTAACGCTTTCTCCTCGTTGCTTATAGGTCAGAATGTCTCCTTGTTAGGTATTTTGTTCGATTAAACAATAAATAACTATTATAGTGCTTTCCCAGTAAGGATCCTGGTGGCATAAGGCAAAAGGCAAAATCGATGGATTTGGCATGAGTTTCAGTCAGTGATCGTCGTACTTTTTTTCTTTTTATTTACTTATGGGCTTCCAAGTATTTTTTGGTTAAGCTTTGCTTAACCTCCCGCTCTCATCAATCTTCTGTTCATCCTGATGTCTTAGTGAAGTGTTCGCTGACACTGCTTATGTCTATCGTAACATAAACTTTATCGTATCATATTGATTTATGCTCTGCATCATTAACGCACTTGCATTTGGATTTTGTCTCCTCTCTGAGATGCCACAAAACTAAATGTTCTTCTTCTAGCTTATGAATTAATATCCCCAAGGCATTTTGTTTATATATCATCATGTAATGTTTATTGTCACCAATAACCTTCATTTCATACTAACTCTGATACATTGAGTTTCAGGGATCTTTTGACATCTTGTGCAAATGAAGCCATATAACTATAATCTCTGTTTTTTTCCATCTGTCCATCCGACTGTGGTGTTTGCGCATGGTAACACTGCGTCCCGGGCGGGCTTTAAAATAATATCCTATTTCGAATATTAACGGTGTAATTCGCATACAGTAAAATTATAAAACACTTTCAGTAGCAAATGTACACCCAGATATCCTTTTATTTACCTAAAACTTAAACATAGCGTAAGCATTTAAAGACCAGGACGTAGTGTTACCATGCGAAAACACCACAAGCGGATGGACAGATGGAAAAAAACCGAGTATAGTTTCTTAACAATTCTCATCAGTTGCAAATGATTGTTTCCTCCATTTCCAGCCTGATGAGTCTGATTTTGCAAAACACTCACGCCGTTCCCATGGTTCCAGCTATCCAAGGAGTTCTACGCAAAGAGATTACGAAGCGTCGGGTGCTTTAACTTGCAGTGTCTGCTTTCTAAACCAGTCGGGGTCGTGTGTCTTGGATGTTTAACAAAAGCTTCTTTGCTTGTTCGTATTTAATGGAATTTGAAGTGTCTTACGATCTTCAAGACACTTCTAGAGTTCCTTTTCTGCCTTGATTGATGTCTTCACCATCTTTTCTTGAAAGTCTTATTGAGTTACTCTTCCTTCAAGCTGAAAGAGAAAATCGCCCTCTTCCATAAGTAGCGTTAAGGAAATTAATTATATTACGGTCGTTACACCCATACTATGTACCCTTAGGGATAACAATTCTCAGAATAGTCTCTTACCTTATCTTTCTTTCTCTCGTCTGTCAAAACGCAGGAATTCTCTTATTACTATATTAGTTTCGTGAGTCCTATAAGCGCCCTTGGTTTTACAAAGCGGGCCTACCCCTTATTTTGGACGAATGCCTCCAATGGTTTTCTTTTACTTTCTTGTTTTTTTACCTCAATCGTAGTACACGTGAGTATATATATATATATATATATATATATATATATATATATATATATATATGTCATATATAGATAGATATATATATATATCTATATATATAGATATATATATATATATATATATATATATATATAATATGTATATAGATATATAGTATATATATATATATAGTATATAATATATATATATATATATAATATATATATATCATATATATTATATATATATAATATAATATATATAATTATTTATATTATTAAATAATTATTATATATATCATATATATATATATAATATTTATATATAATATACATATATATACAATATATATATATATATATATATCTATATATATATATATAATATATATATTTAATATATATGTGTGTGTGTGTGTGTGTGTATATCTATATAATATATATATATATATATATATATATATATATATATATATATATATATATATTGTATTTTTGTATATTCATGTATGCTTGTGCGTGTGACTTATGTATGTAGATTCATCCCGGATTAAGAATAAACAATTCACCACGATGCTCATCTATTTGCTGATAATAGGCGCAGTTCCGACGCTAATGGACGGAGATAAAGGCGCTATGCATAAAGTTTCATGAGCTATTATCAAGATGACTTCATACTCATGGTATGAAAACTTTGGTCAGCATTCTCTCTGATAGTCTCCGGCGTACCCGAGAGTGCCGTAATGCCAGGATGAGCTTAGTTTAAAGTTTAAACTCCACTGTGAAAATTCCGTTGGTTTTCCTTGTAGATTAAAAACGTTCCTGAAATATCACCCCCATGAAAAGGAAGGCAAAGCATAAAACACCTGATGCTACTAAGACATATGGGGTTGATTATGGCTGCTGATTTTTGCCTACGTCACCAATCATGGAATTGGTTGTGTGAAGATGGAACAATCAGTTTTAGTATATATATATTATATATATTATACACACACTACATACTACATACATATGTATATATATATATATATATATATTAATATATATATAATATTATATATATATATATATATATATATATATATATATATATATATACCTGAAATTTTAAAACTTGCAAAAATAGTAAGCATTTATATGGCTATATAAAAATGCAAAGGTAATGAAAAACTGAATGTCACTTGTTGTACGGTTAAAATAGTATCGAAAATTTTCTGACATTTATTTCATCGCATAACATGCCTATGAATTATATCAGCGTACACCAGTGGAAAATATTTTCCTCTATCCCTTTTCTTATTTTTTATTTGAATTTTTTTCATAGGAATGAAAGATTTTGTTGTGACCTATATTCTTACTATATGCATGGACAGGTGTTTCGAAAATATGTTTTTTTTTTCTTTTTTATTTTTACTTGGTGGGTAAAACATTTGCTGAATATAATTCTCAACTGCGCAATTATTTCTTCTTTTGATGGTACAAAGTAAAACGTATTCTTTTGGTTCATCTATTATTTTACTAATGTATGGCCGACATTTTTGCATTGCCGTTATCGTTATTTCATTGCCTACTGGAAGAGCACAGAAAATGAGCAGTGAAAAGTAACTCTTTAGAAAAAGAAGAGCTACATTAATCTTCTATTTAGAAGATTATATTCTTGGTAGAGATTTGACCAAACGTTTCGCTCAATTTGTTATGATTGCCAAAATTTGGATATCCTATTGTAGCTGAAGATGTCTAGTTGTTAATGTATAAGCTCAATAATTAACTTTCCTGAAAAAAAAGATATAAAATCATTAGGAGCAACATAGCACAGTAGAAAAGAAGAAAGGGAGGGGGGACGCTCCTAAGCAAAGAGAAGCCGTGGTAGAGTTATTAGCATTAATGCGGAAAGGTTAAATAACCGAGGAAGAAAATCGAGTTTGGTTCTTTCAGTCAAAGCTGCAAAGAGAAAGGAACAGGAGCATATATAAATAATTAGTGATTCAGTTCACTGATCTGACATACCTCCAGTAAGAGAATTGGTTTAGATTATCACAAATTAAATTTTCGTTCGCATCATGATAATTCTTTTTAAATTAAAACATCTCAGTCGATACTCTTATTAGAGATTAAAGGACTAATCAAATTACGTATCCCAGATATTACAACTCTCCTCGCAATGTTCATGTCTGAATCCTTCTTTTTACAAATTCTCGTTCCTACAGAGACAATTCTTTGATAAGAAATTGCATTCAGCGTCATGGTAAAAAAAAAAAAAAAAAGTGAAAAGAAGGGATTTGGAAGAGACTCGAAAAAAAAAAATTGGTGAGAGGCCGAGGGAATAACAGGAAGTTAGGCGCTGATCAAGAGTCAAAGTGCAAAATGTTCCCGTTATGCATGTGGTAATCTATATATATATATTATATATATAATGATATATATATATATATATAGTATTATATATATATAGTATATAGAATAATGTATTAATATATAGATTCGATATATATATTATATGTATATATATATATATATATATATATATAATATATGATATATATATCTATATATATATATATATATATGTGTATATATTATATATATATATATATAGATATATATATATCATATATATATATATATATATATTATATCTATATCTCTATATCTGTATCAATATATATATATATATATATATATATATATATATATATATATATATATATATATATATATATATATATATATATATATATATATATATATATATATATATATATATATATATATATATATATATATATATATATATATGATCGAATGGCTTCTATTTCAAGATTGTGAAATGATACGACCTTTTCCACTTTATCTCTTGACCAGCACATAATTCCCTCACCTTATCATCCTATTTTTTCCGAGTGTCTTCCAAATCCCTTTCTTTTCATCTCTTATTTCTTACCACGACGCTGAATCCAATTTCTTATTAAAGAATTATCGCTGTAGAAACGAGAAAAGGGAAAAAATAAGGACTAAGACTGATGAAATAACCCTTAATGAAAAAGCATTATTCAGAGATCTCTTCCGAAACCCAGTGGGTATATTTTTTATTATTTTGTTGCGTTGCTTTCACTTCACACTTGTGCGACTCATAAAATTAGGACTTGGCGATGAAAGTAACAGCACTGGCTGACACCAGGAAAAAAGTGTGCTGATCTGGACGGTGGTAATCATAGAAATCTAGCTAGAAGAAGACACTAGACAATAATGCAAGGCTAATGAAGATAAAATGAATAGAGAAACCTCCACTTTACCGTTGTCACGCATTATTTTTTAGTTTTTGTAAAGAAATGATACACATAAACACTCGCTAGAGAGAGAGAGAGAGAGAGAGAGAGAGAGAGAGAGAGAGAGAGAGAGAGAGAGAGAATGAGGTTGAGGACTGTTGCAAGATAGCCATTGGAATTTAATCTGGATGATGGAGTTCTGTTTATGAAATTTAACTATTAATTAAATTCAGATCACACCCATTCTGTGTATACAGCTATTAGGCCGATGTTGAACGAATCGAAAGTTTAATCATTCTAAGAGCTTAAGAATTCCTAATTTGAAATGTACCTCCCATAACATTACTGAAGGACGAAGTCGCATAGCGAAGTTTATCAATTTTATTTGAAACTTTTGGCGAGCTAGTTGCATTCCCGAGGAAATTTGACGGAGAAAACGATAATTTAGGAACTATGGCCACATCTGAAACATATTAATGATGCCTCTGCAACTGCAGTTACGAAGACTGCAATAACCTTGGTCCTTCGATCCTTATCTGGGCCATACGGAGTCAACTCGAATCTCGTGATCTCTGACGAATGTTGGAACTTGGAGTGATGGTCTCGAAACTGCGATCTGCACGTTGTTGCAGTTTCACATTTCATTTCAGGGAACTCATGTCACGGTCGTAAATAAGCAGCCCTTCAGATTTTACTTCAGACTGTAGATCAAATAGTAATTTACTGACTGGCCTATAGGAGACACCAAGTTTTTTATTGGTAAGAATAATGGCGTAAAATCAAACACAAATATGCAAATATCTGTCGTCCCTCACAAGTTGAACTCCCCGAGCCGTCATCTCATTCATCCGAATCATTTTTTACAAAACTTCTCCCCCAGATGACTTTAAAGAAGCAAAGTTTTATTGCACTTCCGAGGGAGTTATTCTGTCACCGGTAATGACTCTGCTGGGGGAATTAATCCAACCAAGTTATTAAAATGAACTTACTGCTATGCTGCTGACAATATTAATGAAATTGATTATAAAGATATTATTACGTTTTAATAATGATTATTATTACAACAGTGTTATTTTTATTTTCTTAATATTTTCTCTTTTCCTCTGTAGGTCCTGGCCATATGGGACAAGACAACCTGACGCATTGGACATGGTCGGAAGAGAACTTCACAAGTCACGCCAGGTAGGTAAAATTTTGAGATATTTGGTAATTAGTTTTATTACTTAGGTTTTTTCAAAAGCATTTTCATAAATGTTGCCTAATTAGGTGAAAAAAAGTCGGATTTTGAAGACTACTCGTCGGGAAGATATGTAATTATTGAGTCAACTCATAGAATTCATAGAGAAATGAACATCAAACGTTTTGTTTGTTTGTTTGTATGGTGCTTTTACGTTGCATGGAACCAGTGGTTATTCAGCAACGGGACCAACGGCTTTACATGACTTCGAACCACATGAGTGAACTTAAGAGCCATCTTGTATATATATATATATATATATATATATATATATATATATATATATATATATATATATATATATATGATATATATATATTTATTTATACATGCATACATACATGTCACTCCCAAATTCATACATAAACTGTAACGTTTACTTGCATCTATCAGTGTTACTCGACCAAATTCTCCTTGTCATCAACTTGTTATTTCATAAAAGCTCGATATACTATGTAGTAGGTAATTGTTGGGTGATAGAAGTTGCTCATCGGTCCAATAGTTTCAAGAATTGCTCCACCTTTACCCAAAATCAACGCTGATCTGGGCCTACTGTTTTTCTCAGTAGGGAATTACGAACCTGATAGCAAGCTGACTATAGTGAAACATGTCTGTGTGGAGATACATATATATATATATATATATATATATATATATATATATATGTATATATATATATATATATATTTATAATACATCAAGCTACAAATGTCCTTTAATATCTAGTTTGCTTTACCACGGAATTAATATACTTTCATATATGTTGACCGAAGGGGAATTTTTCAGTCGATAAGAAACTTGTCGGCATTGCGGTGTGGTTTAAAGCTTCACTGTGCGTCCTGGATTTGTTGGGTTCGATGGTTCGCGCCCGTAAGGTGACATATTTCTTATCGACTAAACAATTCCCCTTCAGTTAACATATATATGAAAGTATATTTATTCCGAGCCAGAGCGAATTAGATATTAAAGGACATTTGTAGCTCGATGTAAGTATATGAATCACGGTAATGTGATATGACTCATATATTAAGCTACAAAATTCCTCTAATATCTAATTCTCTCTTCCTCGGATTTAATGTTTTTTCATGTATGTTAACCTCAAGGGACTTTTTTAGTTAATCGTTACTGTAAGTTCTGAATTCTTAGTTCCGTGGTTCGACCCCAGGTTCGGTTAACATATATGAAAGTATATTAATTCCGAGGTAGAGCGAATTAGATATTAAAGGACATTTGTAGCTTTATACAAATATGTGAATCACGGTGCTGTGCTAAAATTCATATGCATATATATATATATATATATATATATATATATATATATATATATATATATATATATATATTTTTTTTTTTTTAATATATCTATATATATATATATCATATATATATATATATATATATATATATATATATATATATATATTTATATATATATATATATATATATATATATATATATATATATATATATATATATATATGATATATTATATTATATTATGGAACCTAGAACTAACTTCTCTTTTTGGGGGGATATAAATGAGAAGTTAGTTTTAATAGTCACTAAATCAAAGGACAGCACCTGACTCGGCTGTTGTTAACAGATGGGTTTAGCCAAGACTAATTGCGGAATCTCGTGATATTATGGCCATAACTGCCGGAAGCTAAGGAAGGAATACTTAATGACTACGGCGAAACACGCCACTGAGAGCTTTCTCATCTCTTACAGAGTCTCAGGAAGGGAGACTCAGGGCCTTTGTCCCAGCTTCTTCATTCCTGGAAGAGGGCAGCGATGAAAAATTATCAAATCTGATAATCTCCCTCCTGGTTTTACTTTCACACCGCTGCGATGCGTAGAATATAAAGATCACTGACTATTAATTAATTGGACTCCCGCGATGGAATTTTTTTTTAAATATATTTAATCGTCTAAGATATCGTGTTATATATGAAGAGAATTTTCCTTGCGGAGTTATAATCAGTAACCCGTAATACCGAAAGTCTCACCTTTCAGAGACAACATCGTTTCACAAATGTCCGGTGAGCGTCAGCTTCCTCAGCGTTTCGATAAGAACCGAATCCGCCAAGGATATAATGGGGATGTAATAATGCTTGCTATTTATAAGTTGGCTTTACTCCGTAATAGGCTTGTACCGTCAGTGCACCTCACGTTGTGCACTGTAGGCATTACCAAAGGGTTTTGCAGCATCCTTTCGGCTCACTTTTTAGGGCTTTTACACCTCCATTCCCGCTTCCTTTTTTCAAGTCTTGCCGTCCAACCTCTCTTCTTACTGCACCTGACCGGTTTTCTCTCATTTCCAACTTTAGATATTTCTACTTCATCTCTTGCGTTTGCTGTATCTCTTACTCTTCATGTCCAACCACTCCAACGCTCTCTTTTGACTGGAACACTGAATGACGGAAGTGCCCCAGTGCTTGGCTTGACAGTCCAAAATTCATAAGTTTACTTAGAACTGACCACCGACTGGGTTCCGTCCATTTCATTTTTAACGAGATTTTTGATATGATAAAATGATGCTTAATTTATTGACTTATAGAGAGAGTTAAAACTTAAAAAGCTGAATCAAAGATGACTAACGGGCGAACAATTATTATTATTATTATTATTATTATTATTATTATTATTATTATTATTATTATTATTATTATTATTATTATTAGTGAATAATCCAAAAATGTCAGCAAGCTATTAAAGGAAAATAACGAGAGCTACATATTTATTCTTTATATTGTACGACTGTGATTTATTCTTTCCCTAAGGTTCGTTCCAAAGTTCTCAACCTGGCTAAATTTGTTAAAATCCAGAGATCCTTTCATAACTCAAGTACGAGAACAATTCTTGCTCACCTGAGAATTGTTCAGATATTTGTTTTGTTAACGCCAGTCAGGGATATGAAAGAGAACAAAGTAAGATCACGATCAAACAAAAGTTCTGTAAACTGACATTCGTCCACGTGAAAAGCGCCGGGCAAAAATGTAAAGAGAAATGATTAATGTTATTTACTCTTTAGCTTTAAACAACAGAGTAGTTTGAAAGCAAAGTAAACTTGCACACCTACGCCCCGGTTAATGATATTAGCTGAAGCAATTTGCCGACGAGCGTACTCAGAGCATACTGAATGTTTGCTAAAGAAACTTGGTGTGTAATATACACCAGGGATTGACTTCACTGGCAAAACACGTGTATCTCAAGGTAAATGATTCACTGAAAAATATGCAAGACTTTCTCCCTTACGCACGATGTGCAGGAAGCTTTTCCAAATAGCGCAGCAGAATGCATAAATATTACACCATATAATAACATAAATCTACAATACATCCCTGCCTTCTTTTCTTTACTTTTCCTCAGATATTTTGCCTGGCTGTTACGACCTTATTTACACCCGTAATTTCAAGGGTTCTTGTCTCTACTCAGGAACAAAAGAACAAACACCTCAACAAAAGTTACAATTTCTATTTATACAAAAGGAAATATAATGGTTGGTAAAGATAATAACTCAGGAACCAAAGAACAAACACCTCAACAAAAGTTACAATTTCTATTTATACAAAAGGAAATATAATGGTTGGTAAAGATAATAATGAAAATGAATATATATATCAAGGGAAAAACCAACCTAAAGATCTTTAAAAGATCACCTACAGCTAAATCAAACCCTAAACCAAGAAATAGGAAATTTTAAACATCATAACTTTAGGAAGGTACCTTACAAATCACTGGCCAGATAAAGCTAACCTAAGAAACTAAGTAAGGCAGAAGGAAGCAAGAGAAAATAAATGGGGAAACTTAATATTATTCCTACCCAACACATACAAACTAACTTAAACTCAAAAACTTAGTAACTAGAATATATGTTATTGTAATAATCTAGAAACCTCCAGTTAATAAACAATAGAAAATGAAAATTAATAATCTTACAAGTTCAAAAATAAGAAAAAATAACGAGAGGCTTGCCAGAGCATCTCATCAGGCCACACAAGCTCCAGTAGACTGAACTGCAAACAGGGGCATACACATCTACAGGTACGCAGCGATCCACGATCGTCTTAATAGTTATAAAAATATCTAATACCGGTACAAAGCCGCCCTACTTGTCTCCACGAGTTCCAAGAACTCACTGACGCTGAAGAAAGGGTCAATCTGCACAAGCTACAATGCCTGTGGGCAACTCAAAGCACCACAGGAACTCCGAGGAAGGTAGCTTCCGAGAATCCGGGACGTCAACGGATCTCGCACGCCACAAACTGCACCGTTCTTTGATGATACGGGCCAACTCGTTTGGAATCCTTCCGACGAACGAGGGAAGGGGCGTGGCTGGCGAATTCCGCGGGTGACAAACACCAGCGACCACACACAGGGCAGCGAAAGCTTACAGAAGCCGGGATCCAAATCTCCGTACAAAAACTGCAGAAGTTACCTAAAATTGTGGTAAAGCGTCAGGCTGTGAGGAGGAACTCGAACTAACTCTGTCGTGTGGTTCGGAAGTCACGTAAAGCCGTTGGTCCCGTTGCTGAATAACCACTGGTTCCATGCAACGTAAAAACACCATACAAACAAACAAACAAACGTATCTATCACCACCCTTACGATCAATCCTTCCACTCGAGTCAACACAGCTCATAGAAGAGCGAAAAACAACGATCGTTAATAAGGCACTTCAGTAGTTCACTAATACCGGGGAAGAAGGTGGTAAACAAAACGCTTAAGAAAAACAAAGCAAAACTGCAAAATCATATGACTCCTTACAGAGTTTTATCAAACTAAGAAAGAGCTTAAATGTACGATAAACGATAATAGCTTCTTAATAAACTTCAACTAAAACAAGTTCAAAATGGTTGGACAAAACTATTAACAAATTATAATGAAATTACTTTAATCTAATACTGGCATATCCCATAAAGATACGATTCCGGGAAAACCCAACAGCAGTATTTTCCACAGTCATACTTCAATTGCTGAATCGTGGATGAACTGCATGCGTGGAAACATTCCTCAATAGTAGCACTTCATACACCTACACAAAAGTGTCATTGTCAGCTTTTCAAACCCTTACACATACAATGCTCCCTTTGCCTCATTTGTTAGTTTTGTTTGTATGGTGATTTTACGTTGCATGGAACCAGTGGTTATTCAACAACGGGACCAACGGCTTTACGTGACTTCCGAGAGTGAATTTCTATCACCAGAAATACACATCTCTCACATCTCAACGGAATGCCCGAGAATCGAACTCGAGGCCACCGAGGTGACAGGCCAAGACCATACCGATCACACCACTGAAGCCCATTGCCTCATTTGCTTCCTTGATATAAGTGGCCTTCGTTTGCTGTACCTTTTTGACAATATCTGTCGAGCACTTTCGATCTTCCTTTCCTTCATTCTGATTCCTTCAAATCAGACACTTTTCAATGCCTATTGTTCTACATCATTTCCATGAGGTCAAAATATCTGAATCACTGACCCATCCTTTTACCTTTTTACCACTTCTATACATATGTTCGATTCGTACCCATTCAGTCTTCTTCACTTCCATTAAGGAAACTTGGTAAACTGTCCTTTTTTACAAACACTAATTCTCTTCTTAGCTTTTGCACATGCTCTGCTATATTCCTTGCTTCACCTACTTTGTACTTCACCTCTTGTCTTTTACTGCAATCATCCATTATAATTATTATGCCCCAAATGCTTTTAAGAATCAACATCTTCCTTCTGTCCACCATCCACATTAAAATTATTTTCTCCGTCTTTTTGTTTACCGTTTTATCTTAAAGCCAGATGCTGAATTTATTCTATATTCTGATTTTATAATTTGGTTTTATTTTCTTCCATTTATATATATATATATCTATATATATATATATATATATATATTATATATAATATATATATATATATCATATATATAATATATATATATTATATATTATATATATATATATATAATATATATATATCATATATAAAAATATATCTATATCTATCATAATATATAGATATATATAGATTATATATATCTTTATATATATAGATAATATTATAATAAATTATATTATATATATATATATATATATATATATATATATATATATATACATATATACATATATATATATATATCATATATATATATATATATATATATATATATATATATATATATATATATATATATCTATATATAATATATATATATATATGCAATAATAAAAAACACTGTATCGTGCTTCTAAGAAATCAATAGAGGGATCCACAGTAATATCCTTGTTTATCTAGATATAATATATTTATGGAAATATATACGAAGCTTAAAGCTTTCGTCCATCCTATATTTTTTTGTCTGTTTATGTTTATTTGGAATTCTTCACCAATACCATGTCTCATTTGCTTAGTGATCAAGTCACAGGAGGATGGACGAAAGCTTTAAGCTTTGTATATATTTCCATAAATATATTATATCTAGATAAACAAGGATATTACTGTGGATCCCTCTATTGATATATATATATATATATATATATATATATATATATATATATATATATATATATATATATATATATATATATATATATATATGTATATATATATATATGTATGTATGTACACACACACACACACACACACACACACAGAATTAATAAGCCCTCTCTGACGCTTTCGCTACGAAGCTTAAAGGGCGGGTAATTTAACTGAAAAAATGCACCCGTCAACGTAAGAGGATTCATGCCAGTAGAGCAGTGCCTTCCAGTTGTCAAAAAGACTAGGGATTAGGTTGGCTACCCTCTGACCTTTTGTTGACCCTAGCTGACAGTGATACCCTTTCACCCCTGTTCAACTGTCTTTCTATAGAAATTCTTAGAATTCAAACACACATGGTCTGGTTTGTCTTTTTTCAAAACTATACTTAATCTCATATTTATTAAATTTTTAGAACCTTCAGTCATTGTATCATTCCCAAAACTTGTAATATTCTTGAAATTGTCATTTGAAGCTTCCGGTACTTTGATGTAGATTGTAGATTAGGATTTAATTTCATTTTTTAAAATATCTTCCAGTTCCTAACATATGATATGGTAGCATCAGAATAGTTTCTCAGTCAAATGCATCTGATTATCATCATACCAATCGTCACAAGTAAAAATAAACGCTAAAAGCAATTGTCAAAATGTTTACGTTATTAATCAAACTGTGTGATGATTTTTAAAGAATGCTTGCTTCGATCACATGCATTGAAAAAGCAATACTGTTGCTTCTGTTTTAAAAAGGAAATTTGCCCAATGGAAAGTATGCTTCAGGGATCATGTCTACCTTTTGCAGGTATTTGGACTCGCAACTTATAGCTGCCAAGATGCAGTCAGAACTAAATGCCGCTTTCAGTTTCTGAATACATTTGCGTTTTGTCTTTATTATTTGGTTTCCTGTTTTCAGAATTTCATCAATATAGGATGAATACAGTTGTTCCATAAAACACTTAGGTAAGTTTTTCGCATCGTTTAGAGCACATCTTCATATTTGCAACGATGTCACAGCCATGTTTCTCAAATCGAAACCAAGTTCAAATAATTTCCATGCTGACTTGGCTCAGTCAGAAGCCGTTGAGTCCTCGCTTTTTAAAAGCACATATCAGACACGATCCAAAATATACAATTTGAACAGAAGGATATGACTGTTAAAACAGTTCAACATCAAGCTTCCAATACTGTTAAGTAACATGTTACAACAATAGAGAGCAACCTAACCTGTCATAATTTATCAAGATCATTATGAGAAATAAATTCATATTTTCATGTCAATTTTACCCTAAATGTTGTTTTTATTGTTCTCTTTTTGTCATTTTCCCCTCCCTAATCTTTTTCCCGTATAGATTTCGCAATTGGTTTCACAAACAAACAGTCTGGCTAGAAAATAGAAATAAGTAAATGGAATGATCAACCCTATGATTTTCCATCTATGTTTCTGTATCAGCATTATTATTCGAATTCGCATTCACCTTTTGAGAACTGGCTGTCTATAGATTTTTCTAAATGGGACTTTCGCTAATTTCTCTTCGAATATGTCAAGTATTGTAGCTCATGTACCTATATTCTTTCATGACAATCGACCTATACGTGCGAAGATTCAGAGTGTAGTAACTGCTTGGCCAAGGCAAAATTGTCCAAACGAATTCCATGACGGACATTCACCTAGCATCCATTGGAAAGCAACATCAACGGAATTTATGATTTGTATTATACCAGTATTCCGTTCCTTTAGTTGCTAAACATCTTGAGATGCAAATAATGAATTCAGGCTGATTTAGGAAGACTTTCTGTTTCATTTGAAGGAGTAAACATCTTTAAAAATTATAATAAATTTCAGATTATGAAATAAGTCAAAGTGACATTAAACATTTAAGAATGTTTATGAACGTATCCAAAGTTCACTAAATATAATTTACATGTTACTTAATAGGAATGACTATATAAAAGGTACATGCACCTTTACAGTGTAAGAATGAAAGTGAATAATTAATAGATGAACACAGGCAGAATGGAAGCTTTGCAGCGCAATCGCTGATGTGATTGCTAAAAGCAGTCCTCTAATTTCATCGTCAAGCACCAAAGATAACCAGAGCTCTGTTCACACTTCAGCGGAAAGCCAATGATACCGAATCAATCAGACAAAGATTTGAGTTTGCAATAATCCTTTCGCCTGGTTCTTCGCCTCAATAACATTTTTTCCTTTTTAATGTGAGGCATTGTAGGGAATGTTATTGATAAATAATGAAACACATCACACCAAAAACCCTCACACACACACACACACACACACACACAATATATATATATATATATATATATATATATATATATATATATATATATATATATATATATATATATATATATATTAGGGCTGTTGCCTTGTATAATAAGGCTCCCTATGAGGTAATGTTAGACTTGCGATAATCTTACACTAAGTCGGTTGGTTATGCACTTCCATACTCATTGGAGTGTCTTGGGGTTTCATGATAACTAACGAAGTAAGTATCTTCTTTCGTTATGACGACGATGTGTTAAACTCATGATGATATCTTCTTTCTGATGTGAGGTTCTAGTAGAAAACACGAAGTATAAAAAATAGTTCTATTCTCTGAGATTACATGATGAAGATCAGATAGGATTGTACAGGTCTTCTAATGACGATGGCTTGATTGCTTCTGCCAATGATGATGGCTAATTCTACTCTACATGATGAAGCTTAGGTAAAGATGTACAGGTCTGCCAATGATGATGGCTAACTCTATTCTGACTACCATCTTGGTTACAAATCATAAAGGAAGCAGCCAGTAGCTCGAACATATGAACATACATACATAATCAATGACATACATTACAAGTCACGTAGGCCGTTTAAATTATAGGTTGCGTAGTTGTCTCAAGCAGGAAGCTTGGACTAATGTTTTCAAAACAAATGAAGGACCACAGGTGACGGCATGTCATCTTAGCCTACTTTATTGTATACGTCATCTTAGAATACTTTATTGTCTCTGGTCTGATCACATTCCTGCAAGCAATCTGGTTGACCTCTTTAGTTTTAGTTTTTTATATATATGGAATAACATTCCATATTTTTATTATGTAATCACTTACATAAAAGCTCGGTCAGCTACAAAACCAACCACTGAATATTACTCAAGCTTGACTTGCATTTGACTTATAGGAGTGTGATACAGACACTATGTGAATATATATAGATATATAAAAAAATACTTATAAGTAAAAAAAAATAAAAAATAAATTCATGGTGTACACAAATACAGATTCAAGTAATAAGATATAAGACACAATATGCATATGATGATATTCGTAAATAATAGTGATCACGTGATATATACTGATACAGTTTTTTACTTCATCTCATTAAGATACATATGCTACAGAAAATACTAATGTACTCTGATAATTGTATAGAATAAAGATTAACATGATAAAAATCATATTTTAACTGATAAAAATTCATATATGAAGTGATAAAAATTATTCATTTTTATGCTAACGGATTCATTGATTTTTATGCTAACTTTTATATAACTGATATTTAATCCATATACTAATTTTTATATAACTGCAGTTATTGGTAAGATAAAAGGTAACAGATTGATTATAGGCTACCTGATTTATTTATACACATGTATATGGATTCATATAATTATGATCAATGTATGTGCACATTATACAACTGATTCACATAAACGACTAATCTAAGTGCACTTTAAATAGATTCCTAGTGCATACACGCACAGATATATTTCGATTCTTTGATTAACTTCTATATTCTTCAAATAAGATATATATTGATTCATATACTGATTCTTTACTGATACTTTATATATGAGATATATGACCAAGGTGATACCCACTGCACATTCTAGCGTTTCGAACAACTTTTCGTCCATTACACAGTTCCAGACAACCCTCTATAGCCAAATGAAATGGCCAATTCCAAATAGTTAAAACAAGGGGAAAATTGCCTGGGCAGGGTCCAACGTTCTATTTTGGCCTCATACTTGTTCTCTGCATCCTAAGCCACATGAATACATTCGCGATGAATAAAATCATCCCCAGCACGAGTCCTTCGCCAGCAATGTAGAGTTGAATATCCTTCTGGTCGTAATTGTCGGAAGTATGTCCCTTTTGTAGTCGATTTCCGACAGCCGCCGGAGCATTCCACATTAAAATGAGATTAACGACGGGATACGGGTGTCGGTAGAAGAAGTCCACGAATTAAGCTTGTTCACTTATGATGGTGCTTATTCCCTTTCACATTGTAGGCGGTTGATACTTCACTGCAGCCGTCCGCAGCGATGAACAGGTTTTTGAAGTTGCGATGTGAAACCCACGTACTGCAGGATACTGTAACCAGGTTCCATTAATCAGCCTGCAAGTGAAATTATACTTGTCACAAGGGCAAAGTAAATTCAGACAACATCCAAATACGGGAGGGAGAAAGCCATTAAGAACCAGACTTAACCCACATGAATTCGCTGATATTTTATGGAATTCAAAAAGAGTCAGCTGTACAAACTTTTTTAGCCATGGCATTATAACAATAAGTGAACCTATCCAGGTCTCTGATGACTGTAAAAATATCCATAATTATAAAAAATAAACAGATATCAATACGAATCCCAAAGAAAATTTGATATTACTGGTAGTAAGTTACTAGACAAAGAAGTGGAAAACGGAGCTATTTGTAAGATTGCCAGGCAACATAAGAGTCAAAGAGAATATTAATCATGATTCTGTATTTCTCTATGCTAACTGAAATTAAGCTGTGATAAAATCCGATCCTATGTGCCCCTAACAAAAGTTTCATATTCAATTTTCTCGCGCGCATCCTCTGAGGTTAATTTTTAGGCAGGAGATGCTATGAAAGAACCCACTATGTAACTAATTTCTATATAAACTTTGGGTTTTTCAAGAAAATGTGACATTTTCCCATGAATGTGATTTACTTGAATTGTAATAGACTAATGTTGCAAGTAAATATTTCATATCCATGACTTGATACTTCTAAATATCCGTTTACCAATGTCATAAGCTGAATTATTGACTCTAATTGTCTATGAGGTTCAGAAAAAATTAATTCATTTTGATGTTATAGAAATTCTTTTTGCTTATTTTGTTCATTAATTTTAAAACGATTGCAATTCCTTAACTAAAGTTGCATTGCACACACGGATAAGAATAGGTTATGGCTATGTATGTCATCATGACCTATGAACCACATGTGAAGTTCATGAGCTAAGCATTCCTCTCTCCAGCCAACCTGCTTTGCAAGTGGTTTATTGAGGTTAAAAGGAACAATGCTGATCCGGCAAACGCGCCATGCACCTTCAGAACTGATGACGTCGTCACCTGGCAGGAGATTGCTCTCAGCCAGCTAAGAGTTTACGTTGATGAATTTTCTTGTTTAGATACGTTTTTAACAATAGGCAGGGATGTTTCTATATCTTTTAGTCCAATTAATGGTTCTTTGCAGTATATTGCGGGTTTGCGGGATAATGCGTCAGCTATGGATATTTGCTTTTCCCAGGTAGATATCTTAACTTGGCTCCAAAGACCTGAATGATCATATGCCAACGAGTTCCTTTGGGACTGTGATTAAAGCCTTTGAAAAACTCGGTAAGTGACTTATGGTCAGTAAGGATTTTAACAGGATAGCCGTAGATTATGAACTTGAAATGTACTAGTGAGTTTACGATTCCATAGCCCTTCCTCGCCTATTACTGCATATTTACTTTCAGAGAGCTTTAGTTTACGTGAATAAAAGGCTATAGGGAAGAACTGTTTATACATATTGCTGAGGTAGTACCCCTCTTACTCCTTGGTCTGAGGCGTCTGTTGCTATAAAAAAAACCCTTATTTAAATCAGGGATTTTTAGGATAGGTTAACTGCATAATTACAATTTTAAGATATCGAACTCCTGTTGATGCTTTTAAGACCATAATCAATCTACGCCTTTCTTCGTAATCTCTGTTAAAGGAGCTGTCATGATTGAAGAGTTACATATTTACATATGATTGTAATACCCACTACAGCGCAAAAGTGCTGTATCCCCTTTTTATGTTAATAGGTACCAGAAGTTATGAATAGCCGACACCTTACCATGGACTACTTTAAGACCTTGACTAGACACATAAAACCTAGATAAACATGTTCGGTTTTTAAAAACTCACATTTAGATGTTTTACTCTGAGTTTATTTGTCTTTGTCTCTGTAGCACTAGCTCTAGTTTATGTGAATGTACTTCTAAGGTATTAGAAAAGACTACAAGACCAACCAATAGGGGTATCCCCTAAAAGTCTCCAAACACTATATTGTAACTGGGGTGCAACGTAAGCCGGAGGCATACGTAAAAATTGACAATGTTCCCTGAGTGTGCTGAAAACGGTGTATGAGGTACAATTACTTAGGTAATGGTATCTGGTGAAAGCCATTAAGTAAGTCCAAGCTGGTGCAAAATTTTATTCTAACCTAACAGAGATAAGATGTCGTCAGTACATGGCACTGGAAACGATCGGGAATCGTTTCCTTGTTCAAGCGACAGAAATCTACGCAGATACGCCAAGTCCGATCTTTTATGGCATGACGTTTTAGGGAAAAATTATATGGGCTCTTTGATTTCCTAATGAATCCTATTACTAACATTTTTCAACTTCGTCATTTATCTCTATTTTGAAATTTCATTGGGAGTCTATACGAAGGTACGTATATAGCTTTATGTTTGTCCTTAGACCGTATTTTGTTTTCAATGACATCCGTTTTTCCCCAGAGATCACTCACTAGTGGAGAAACATCCTGGTATTCAGATAAAAGATAAAAAAAATTTCTGCTGAGTCACCTGTGCTTGAATGACTTTACGGATATTACTTTAGATAGAGTATAGGGGAGATTCATCTAACGACTGATTGGGCGTGATTGGAAATTAGCAACGATAAAAAAATGCGATATTTATATGAATAGGTTTTATGGATTACTAGATTAACTTGTTGCTGTGAGTCAACCGTGTATAGGGCTTTGTTCGCGGAAATCGTTATATTTCAGAGTGTCGGGAAGGATTGAAATTTCAGATCCCAGCAAAGACTTTTTACACGCACTAAGACATTCGAGGGTGCATGCATCTCGAGATTTTGCGTGCACACTGTGGGAGAATTCTTTTGGGTGGTCGTTGAGCAATATCACAATTTATGAGACAAATGATTGGTTCCTCTATAATAAGTTATTATTTGATTAACTGTCTCTTTTTTGTTCAAAACGGATTTTAATATGTTTGAAGGTTTATAGAATTTTCCTTTGATAAACACGCCTTATTTTGCAGGAGGTAAGATAATGTTTTGTATACACATAGATGGATATCTTACAATTACGCTAGATACAGATCAATGTTTTTTATAGGTATCTGTAAGCGCTCGCTTATCTGGACTTCTCATAGGGAAGTTCGAACAACAGACGGTGAGTCCGTAAATCAGGATATTACGTGGACTAAAGGAAAAAAAACAAGATATTCTAATTTTTACGGCGCGTACAGTCGGGCGTAATACACCACTACTTATAAACTTATTGTATTAAAATTACGAGAACCTGCTCTGATTCATAGGAAAATTCCTTTTTAATTTTTCCAACATCGCTATCCCTCTCCGCTCTGCTAGAGTCGCTTATTGTGTGGAATGTGCTATGCTTGCTACACTCGGCAGATTTGACTGACCCTGACCGTTGACTAGATGACACAGTAACCAAGTTTGCTTAAGCACGATTTGTTTGTTTCTGTATTTTAGGGCTACTGTTTACCTATTTCTTGTTATAATAATTAGGATTCTTCTCTTTATTACCATCGGCAACGTATTGTGTGTTTTTAGCATTCTGTTGTTGGTTACGTATAAAGCAACAAACGTAAGAATGACTTGAACTATAAAGAATTGAGCGATTACTATTAAAACAAGTTATCTCTACTGTGTTATCTGTACTTGCTGTGGTTAATTCATTCTTTGCTAAAATTCGAAATAGTGAGGGATCCTGGTCAGCGCATTTAGCCTAATGAAAGTTTTTTACAGACATGTTATTCATTGCAATCCAGCCGTATTTTTTAAGTTAAGTTGAGTCATTGAGGTTCGATATTTTACGCATATAACTAAAAAACTCAAGGCTAAAAATGCGAACGGGACCTTGCACAGGAGTCTTTATTGCCCTGACCCGAAATAGTGTTACCTCTAATTTATCTAGATTTGTACGGGTGTTCCACTTGTTTTTGTGTGTTTTCTAATCACTACGGTGCCTAACGACCCTATCCATGCATCTGTATAAATACAGACGTCCACTGCGTAAACGCATATTCACTGTTTAATATGATTTGTTACATAAAGGATTAATAATCACCCAAAATGATAAAATTAACACAGTATATGATTATGATATTTCAATAGAACTTCTGGAAACAGAAACTCAAAGATAAAAACTCGCAGTAGCGAAATCTCAATGATGTAGATCATTTCTGTAAAAAAGTAAGATTAAGAAGAATGTCTCGTAACTTCAGCCACAGGAATAACGAAAATTCGACCTGCAAAGGAAACGCTCAGTTACTCCAAATGAATAAAAAGATTGTACTTAGCTTGATTTTGTGGGAAGTCACGGTGTTCCGATAACGACACGCCCTTGGCCCTCCTTCTCTGTTTAGCGGATGACCTGGTTTGGCTTGAGTTTCCCCCGTGCGCGTTGTTTGGATGATTCGAGCCCTTGAAGATATGATGCTGCAGACGCGTTCGGTTTGTTCTTGATGTGCCGGAAACGCTCAATAACGATGTTTTCTTTAATTATTCTAATGAGAGACGAAGCTTGCGTTGCCGTAGGAAAAAGACACGTCGGGTATGTTTCTTGAAGTTATGCACTGCTGAAATCGCTCACTAAACGATGATACTAAGTTGCTTGAAGAATCTCTTGCTTTCGTCGTCGTTGACTTCTGATATGATACATTATTCGTTATTCTTCAGAAGACGTTGAAGAGTTCTTGTTGTTTTCTGAAGTCGCTCACTAAACGATGATACTAAGTTGCATGAAGAATCTGTTGCTTTCGTCGTCGTTGACTTCTGATGATACATTATTCGTTATTCTTCGGAAGACGTTGAAGAGTTCTTCTTAGACGCTTCCACCAATATTCGGCTGTTTGCCTTGTATAATAAGGCGCCCTATGAGGTAATGTTAGACTTGCGATAATCTTACACTAAGTCGGTTGGTTATGCACTTCCATACTCATTGGAGTGTCTTGGGGTTTCATGATAACTAACGAAGTAAGTATCTTCTTTCGTTATGACGACGATGTGTTAAACTCATGATGATATCTTCTTTCTGATGTGAGGTTCTAGTAGAAAACACGAAGTATAAAAAATAGTTCTATTCTCTGAGATTACATGATGAAGATCAGATAGGATTGTACAGGTCTTCTAATGACGATGGCTTGATCGCTTCTGCCAATGATGATGGCTAATTCTACTCTACATGATGAAGCTTAGGTAAAGATGTACAGGTCTGCCAATGATGATGGCTAACTCTATTCTGACTACCATCTTGGTTACAAATCATAAAGGAAGCAGCCAGTAGCTCGAACATATGAACATACATACATAATCAATGACATACATTACAAGTCACGTAGGCCGTTTGAATTATAGGTCACGGTAGTTGTCTCAAGCTTGGACTAATGTTTTCAAAACAAATGAAGGACCACAGGTGACGGCATGTCATCTTAGCCTACTTTATTGTATGCGTCATCTTAGAATACTTTATCGTCTATGGTCTGATCACATTCATGCAAGCAATCTGGTTGACCTCTTTAGTTTTAGTTTTTTATATATATGGAATAACATTCCATATTTTTATTATGTTATCACTTACATTATATATATATTATATAATATATATATATATATATATATATATATATATATATATATATATATATATATATATATATATATATATATATATACACACAATAATTTGATATAAAATAGCTATATTAATAACACCGAAAACTTATAAAACTGATGAAACTTTCACATAAAACTTTTAAAAATATCCCCAGGATATATAGTCGCGGAAAGTAGAAATAAGTGACCGAAATTTGTTCCCTCCTGTCAAACAGAGGTTCTTTTACGTGGATCATATCGAAGTGACTTGAAGATTCATTGTTGCCTTTTCCAGAGGCCCTTCAACTCACACACGTAGTCCAAGAGGGCGATTGTATTGATTATATATATATATATATATATATATATATATATATATATATATATATATATATATATATATATATATATATATATATATATATATATATATATATATATAATAAAAAGCTTTAACGCTCAAATACCTATCCAGAATTGGATTAAATGTTACCTAAAGTTACGCAGATTACATGCAGCTTTTTTTACTAAAACCTGTGAGAAGGTCTCATCTCTGCATGACCATAAGTGCTATATTTTTGAAAAACAGTTTTCATAAGAATAATTTCACTGCATCATTGCCAGCTCCATTTCCTCTTAACTAAGCGATCTTTTATATGATAGATTTTGAAACAAAAATTCTACCACCCATTAAGCCTTGATATATGATCTGGCTGGATATTTGGACGCTCTAGCCCAATTGTTCCATAAATTTAAATGTAATTTAAGATCAGCGCTCATGCTATAACCAATAAGTTTAAAACTGAATGGCATATCTCTCTATCTCTCTCTCTCTCTCTCTCTCTCTCTCTCTCTCAATATTTTGATCATAAGAGAATAATCGAAGTATTTCGTAGCCAAAATATAAAGCATACATTTGCAGTTTGTTAATCCTTTTTACTTTTGATATATATATATAATATATATATATATAATATATATATATATATATATATATATATATATATATACATATATATATTATATATATATAGATTATACATATATATATTACTATAAAAGAAAGAGAGAGACCTCTGTTGGGAAAATAATTTGCCTTAGATTCAGCGAGCAGTTTTTACCTTCACTTCCCAAAGCAGTTTAGATGACAGACTTTCTGCGTTTTGAATTCATCATAGAGGCTAAATGCGTGTCGTCCTTTCATAGTCATTAATGAGTGTGTTTAATTTGCTCTATGTGGTGCTCTACTCCTATTGTGTAAATTTTATGGATATTCCAAACTAATCCAATTTACAACAAATATTCTTAATAGTTCAAGTGATACGATTAAAGAATGAACAGCAGACGTTGAATGATTATGTGAACTCCAAATTAATTCAATGACAAAGTTTGACCCTTGTATTACCAGTGTCACGATCAAGATAGGGTTACATTTTTTAAAAATCTAATTTATACTTAATGGGGCCAGAGAAAGATAACAGGTTCATTTATTAACTGTTCTGAGCTTTTGCCAGAGAAACTGTCGGCTTTGTGATTTAGCTTTCGTCATGTTTCATGTGGATAGAAACTGGATCCTTACTAACTGAACGGAAAAATAACAATGTTTTTCTCAAACGTTTTTTTTCTTTTATTAATTCGTCCTTGAAATATTCCAAGACTAGGTCTAACTCAGTAAAAAAAATATTATAGATAACCATGGTGACTCATTACTGAATATCAGTAACTTTTCTTTTTCATTTTGCATTTCCTGCCAATATCCATATAGAATTAGAAGGTTTAATACGAGAATATCGTGACAAAATGATTGACCGTATTTCTTTTCAATATAAACCGGCAACCCACACGACGAGAGTGAAGGTCGAGAAGTCTATAGTTTCTCCTGACGTCAATTCTTCAAATGAAATCAATCGTTTCGGCAATTTTCTTCTCCATCTTTTCACACCAGCCACAGCATTCAGTCACCTCAGAAGTTTCCGACAGAAAGGTCTAAAGTTTCAACGAACTATTTTCCTTCTTCCGAAAAACTGGAAGCATCCATGATTTTCGGGGCATTCCGTGGTGACCTGCCATTGATTCTCTGGAATCTTGGCTCAAAGGACTGGAGAGTTTTCGGGAAAGGTCATCAGGTTTGGTCCTTTCCAGCTTTGGACTTCTGGACTTCCAGTTATTGAGTTCTTTCATTTCTCGACGTCCCCCAGGAAACGAGGCGCCATGGGACACAGGTTATAAAATGGTGACATTATTTAAGAATGCGTCTTAAAAGTCTTCCATTTTCTCACTGAAATATAAGTTATATATATATATATATATATAATATATATATATATATATATATATATATATATATATATATATATATATGTTGAATGCTGAAATATCTACACTGATAGTAATTGACCGCCCGCCCTCCACCTCTCGCCCGAGGAAACGTGGCATTTAAGAGGAGAAATAATAAAATAAAAAAGTTGTTAAAGGGCGTTTTTTATGTTAATAAATTAAAGTAGACACTTTGAAAAGTTTTCAGTGGAAGTGAAAGCACCTTCAACGTATTGAAAAGGCATTGTGGCGCACAAGAAAAAAAACGAGATGAAGGACGTTCTAAACAATGGCTTCTCTCTACAGTCATACTCCTAAACGTCTTCCATTTATTCATTGAGTATAAATAAAAAAGGAAATGATTTCCGATGAATGTGCACACATTTTCTTCAAAGTGGTAAGTATTCAGGACCTATATTACGTTCATTTGGTTAGTACGCTTCCTACGATTTTAGTTAGCATATTTCTTTCTCTACTGAGAGAGAGAGAGAGAGAGAGAGAGAGAGAGAGAGAGAGAGAGAGAGAGAGAGAGAGAATATCTTTTTAAATGATTAAATATTTTCACATCACATAGTGTTTACGCTGTATTTACAGAACAGCATAAGAGGTGAAAAATACTCTTCATTAATCCTTAATACTGTCTATATTATTTTCCAAACTGCATAAACTGAAATTTTCCTACGCTCAAAATGAAACTTTCCCAAGTATAGAACAAAAGATACGTGGAAGGTTTATTCTCCAGGCACCGACAAAATGAAACACACAAGTAGGAAACCATAAAAGATTTCGATAGCTTACATTTCCCCAGGTAATGGTAACACTTGTCTCCATGTAAAGCGCAGAGGACTGAAGAGGGAGGGTCTCATTTTTTTTTTTTTTTTTTTTTTTTTTTTTTTTCCCTGGACTCGAAAATCACCCTCCTCTCCCGTGAGGAATTTCTCTCAGTCTTCGCTAAATCATTTTAGACTGATCCATAGAAAACCATGAATGTCACCCGCTTCTCTCTCTCTCTCTCTCTCTCTCTCTCTCGGTCTCTCTCTTCTCTCTCTCTCTCTCTCGTTAAAGAGATATGGTACACCTTCCCTGGCGCACTTAAAAGAAACTTTACTCAAGCACACTTATAAACGACTTCCCAAGCACACTTACACACTTGGCAGTCTTACAGGCTCTGTTTCTTGATGAAAGAAAGTTTATTTTTACGTCACAGAAACGAGAAGAGGAAATAAAAAAGCGAGAACGAAAGAATAAAGAAAAAACCATAAAAACTAGGCTGTCTGCGACTCCAAAGCCTTTATATTTGTTCACGAGTCGGTGTCAAAATCCTCGTCCATTGAAGAGGAAGAAACGGAATTGATTTTCTCGTTTTTGTTTTATTCCATTTTGTTTGTTTTGCATTTTTTGGCGAGATTGTTTTGATTTTATTTCATAATGATATTCATCTGATGTTTAGCAGACCTTTAAGTTGTATGAAACTAGTAAAGTGGAATTTTCCAATTTATTTTGTTAAGAAAAAATGCTGTGATTACAAAATAATAAAAAAAACTGAAAATATACTTGTTCTGAAACCCATAAAAAATCTTGCATAGAAAAGGCATCAGATAATAAATGTATAATTCAATTGCTTATCTTATTATAAAAATGTAAACATAGGAACCAGTATATTACTTGGCCGACTAAAAAGGAATGCAATAATAATTTTTATTTGTATGGCATCCAAGCTGAAATACGCAGTTATGCAAAACTCTTGTTTTATACAACTTAGTTTTCGATTCTTTTCCAAATAGGATTAAAGTCTGGGAAAGCTTTGGAATAATAAACGAATGGGATATAGTCATTTTTACAGATTACTCTTGCATATAAGAAAATAAGTTTAATTATGTTTAAGCAAAATGCTATAATCTTGCATTCGTCAAATCAAGCATGAGTGTTGATACAAATGCACAAAATTCTAGGAACTCACATCTGCAGATAAATAAGAGAGATATTTACAATATTAAAAGATGTAACTGACCAACAGGTCTTTTATACAATTATGTCTCTTCATGTTACTTGAGAAGGAATTTCAAGTAGTCATCTTTTGCAGCCGATACTATCTCAAGTTTAATCATTTGGACAATACTGCCGTTTGTTAAGATAACAACTCCAGTGTGATGACACGTGAAGTGAGCCATGAATTCAGCCTTTGATAGACGTAATTGCGTTTGTTTTTCATCGTGCCGTGTCTTACCCGCATATAAAAATCAATGGACCAGTCCTTCATATTAATATAGATCCAATTTAGCATTCATGGTCTTGTTCTTAGAATTTGCCTTTAGTCCTTCTATTTAATAGCAGCTATAAACTTGATGACCGAATCGATCGGTGTGAGGACACCTCATGATCTTTGCACAAGTCCCATTTGCTTGAAGCTAACTGAATGACTTCCGCGCGAACATATATGGAAATGAATGTTCAAGAACAGAAATAGTCTGTAAGTAGCATTAAAAATCCAAAAAGTCCTCTTCGCTATGAAGGCACACTCTTAAAGGAATATAGCAGCTCTCGAAGTGTAAATGTTTAAATTGATTACTCATCTCTTTATTATTCAGTAACATGAACAGATGGGAAGATGCAGCTGATCAATCCGGACAGTCGATGCTAAATGCATCTAGGGAGAATCTCAGCCAGGTTCCGTTGTTCAACCTGTGAGCGAACTTATACTCGTCAAAAGGGTAAAGATGATCCAAGCAGTGTTCTAGCGTGTGGGACAGAGTTCCATTAAAGGCTAGGTCTAACTCACACGAACCCTCGGATACATTGTGGAATTCAAAGGAGTCAGCCGTACAAACCTTATTACCCATGGTTCCGTAACAGTTAGCGAATGAGTCCAGGTCTCTGATGACATAAAAGTTTCCTTATTAGGGGAAATTAATTCTGTAGCTCCAGATTGGACAGTTACGGGTAATGAGCTATTTTGGACATTGTAATTAGGAAACGGAGCGATACTTTGTAAGATTTTCCATGCATCAGAAGGATCAAAGGGGATATTAATCATGATTCTCTAATTTTCCACGCATACTGAGATTAGGCTATAACAGAACTCAATCTTCTAACAAAGGAGTGTAACTAAGTTTGTCATGCGCATTCTCTAAGGTTAATGTTAAGTCTTTGATTGGTAACATATGCGGCGACAGGACCCCCTTTGTAGCTAAAGTGATTGCTTCAACATAGTCTTTGGATTTTTAAATGAAATGAGAAATCTTAGAATGTATACGATCCATCTTCGTATAGTAATATGCTAAAGTTGCGAGCAAAGATTGCACATCCTTGATCTGATTTATGTTACTGGAATGTTTGTTCACTAACGTCATAAGCTGATTTATTGATTCTAACTGTATGCAAAGTTCAGAGAAAATTAATTCATGTTCGTGTTGTAAAAATTAAAATCTCTTATTCTGATCGTTAATTTTAAGACGATTGGAAACTCCAAGACCTAAGCTTGCTACGGAGCCGAACAAATTAAGTGCAGCTAAGATAAAGGGGTTACGCCTATCAAAATTAGTGTCTTACTGTCCACATAAGGAGGTCGCGGACTAAGCATTCTGTTTCAGCCGTCTTGTTTTGCAAATCAAAAGACAATAACTCAGCGATACCCAAAGTCTGAGCAAGCGGATTTTCGTCACTGTAAGGAAAGTAAAGTCTGTGCAGTTGATTCAGTAACTCAGCAAATCAAGATAAGTCGGTCTTTTAATTTAATGACATCATTCTCTGGCAAGAAAATTGCTTGCATATTAACTTCCAAAATTACATTGCTTGATGTAAAGAATAGGTCCTCGGTCCTTTCAATGATTGAGCCATGACTGAATTAAATATCTCTTGTTTTGGAAATATAGTCCATTCACATAGGGTAGATTCTTGTGCCTACAAGACGTTTGTTTGGCGGCCTCTGATTGGCTGGTACCGGGAGGCAGACTGCTCGCTCAGTGGGTCATATTTTCGTGTGTAGCTTAGAAAACTAGCATTATGTTTACATTTCTTCACTTATCTCACGTTTTACAAAAGATAGGAAAGTTTTGGTCATACCAAAGGAATCGGTATTAAATGTACAATTTATTAATCTTTTCCTAAAGTCAATAAGTTAAAATACAAAGGAATTACAACGAGTAGAAGTGAAGAGAGAAGCATTTCATTTTTCATACCTGTTTTTATTCATCGTCGGATTTTGCATAATTCATGAGATCAAGATGAAATAAAATCTTGTGTTTTTAAACAATAAAATCACCCTCAATACGCTGGTGCTTTCAGATTTTAGATGCGTGTAATATGTAAAGAGAAAAATGAAGAATATGTCTAAGCTTCATGTTGGAAACCTGCAAATAGTTAATAATATGTAATTACTCATGTTTAAATTAGCTATTACTTGATTCAATGATATACAGATAAAAATATGTGATAAAAACATATATATTTTCATAGAAGTTTTATAAATACAAGTTTATTATGTAAGTTTTATATATAGGTATAAATATATTCATCTCCTTTTTTTTCATACTCCCTTATCACTAGCTTCGAACATAAGCCAGTGGGACTACCCGTATGTCAGTGGGCTGTGCTATGTTATGAACCTTTAGCCTATTTGCTGTTAGTAATTCGAGGATACTGAATGGTCCTTCGAATTTAGGCGTTAGAATATAGCTCAGACCCTTGCGCACGTATATTTGTATATAGATTCGATCACCTACTGCATATGGTTTTGTTTGTTTGGCGGTTTTGTCATGATTCTTTTTCATGATTATTTGAGCTTCTTCTAGATTCTTATGAAGTATATTGTACCTGCTTACGCTTGCATTCATAACATCCCTTAAGGGATTTGTTAAATTGTTTGTGGGTGTAATAATATGGAAAGGCGTCCTAGCGGGGGAATGGCCATGTCCCAATTGGGATCCATACCCGCGAGTGTGACTCGTAGGACATTTAACACCTTCCTATTTACCCTTTCTACTAACTCATTTGATTCAGGGTGATAAATCATGGTATTGATTTTCTTAATGCAAAGGAATTCGCATGCGTTAAGAAAATGATTATTGAATTCTCCACTAGAGTTGGAGATTATCATGTGTGGAATTCCGTGTTTACAGATATATGATTCTTAGAATTTCCTAGCACATTCAATTGCAGTTTTTGTTTTCAATGGTATTAATTCTGTTTATCTGATCAAGGCATCGATTAACACTAAGAGGTGCTTATTTCCTCTGTCAGACTCGTAAAACCCCGTTAATAAATCTAAGTGTACTTTTTCAAAGGGTTGGTTTGGCACAGGGTAGGCCCCCACGTTGACTGGTGTCTTAGTGTGCACTTTGTTTTCGTGGTAAATGGGACAGTTACCTATGTGTTTTTTGAAATCTGTAAGCATTGTAGACCAGTAGAACAGTGATTTGGCTTTCTGTGACATGGTAGAGAACCCGGGATGACCATGTAAGGGGTTGGAATACAGCCAGTTTAGGACGATCGGTATAAGAGAGATTGGTACTACTACCTGGTCGTTTGTCACCTGCGGTGTACTTCAGGTTTCCCTCGTCACGGACCTTTAGAGAATATTATCCTTGATTATATAATTCTGCTGCACATACTTTGAATATTCTTTTTCTTTAGGATTTCCGTTACAAGCACCTATTATTTTACTTATCTGCGGATCTTTCTTTTGTTCAGTCTGTACCAGTTCAGCACTCCAACCCGGGTCTTCAACGTGCGCCATCGTTTGTATTAATGAATTCTCTTGTTTGGGTACTATTTTAACAATGGGTACGGATGTTGCGATATCTTCTAGTTCAGCTAATGGTTCTGTGCATGTTGGCGCAGGCTTGTGGGATAATGCGTCAGCGATGATATTTTCTTTCCCAAGTAAGTATCCTATCTTTGTGCCAAAGTCCTGAATGATCATATGCCACAGAGTTCTTTTGGGACTGTGATTAAAGCCTTTGAAGAAGTCGGTGAGGGGCTTAGGGTCAGTAAGGACCTTAACAGGATAGCCGAAGATTATGAACTTAAAATGTATTAGTGAGTTAATGATAGCTAGCCCTTCCTTGTCTATTACGGCATATTTATTTCAGAGGGCTTTAGTTTACGTGAATATAAAGCTATTGGGAAAAGCTGTTTATCATATTGTTGAAGTAGTACCCCTCCTACCTCCTGGTCTGAGGCGTCAGTTGCGATAAAGAATTCCTTACTGAAATCAGGGAATTTTAAGTTAGGTGAACTGCACAATTTTTCTTTCATGGTATCGAACACCTGTTGGTGTGTTTCAGACCATATAAAATCTGCGCCCTTCTTCGTAGGATCAGTGAAAGGAGCTGCTATGATTGAACAGTTGTGCACGAAGTGCCTATAGTAACCAGTGCAACCCAGAAATTGTTGTATGCCCTTAATGTTAGTGGGTACTGGAAATTTACGGACAGCCAACACCTTATTGTGGACTACCTTAAGACCTTGACTAGATACTGTAAAACCTAAATAGATTAATTCTGACTTAAAAAAACTCCCATTTAGATATTTTTACTCTTAAATTGTTTGTCTTAATCTCTTTAGTACTAGCTTGAGTTTATGCAAATGTTCTTCTAAGGTATGAGAAAAGATTACAAGATCGTCCATATAGGCATGAAGAGTTTCTCCCAGCAAGTCTTCAAACACTATATCAATAATTTTGGTAAATGTGATCGGGGCGCAACGTAAGCCGAAAGGCATACGCAAAAATTCATAGTGTGCCCTGGATGTGCTGAAGGCTGTATATGGGGTACTCTCCTGAGCTAAGGGTATTTGGTGAAAGCCTTTAAGTAAATCCAAGCACGTGAAATATATCTATTCTGTCCTAACAGGGATAAGATATCGTCGGTACATGACACCGGAAAACGGTCAGGAAGTGTTTCCTTGTTTAAGCGACGGAAATCTATGCAAATTCTCCAAGTCCGATCTTATTTTAGTACAACAATTAAAGGAACGTTATAAGGACTATTCTATTTCCTAATGACTCCTCCTTCAAACATTTTTTCTACTTCGTCATTGATTTCATTCTGAAATTTCATAGGGAGACGATACAAAGGTACCTAAATAACTTTATGCTTGTCTTTTAACCTTATATGGTGTTCAGTGACATCCGTTTTCCCTAGAGATCCCTCGCTAGTGAAGAAACCATCATGATATTTAGATAAAAGTTTAAAAAATGTTTGCTTAATCTCCACATCTTGAATGTCTTTATTGATTTTACTTTTGATAGATTGTAAGAGGGATTCGTCAACAATGGGTTGAGCGTGACAAATTTCAGCAACGGTAAGAATGCGGTATTAATACACTTCCATATCCACGATATGCTGATTTTGTTTGATTACT
>NC_087208.1:79000251-79012751 GCF_015104395.2 Macrobrachium nipponense | reverse complement strand
TTTCTCATTATTCATTTCCATTTTATATTAATCACTGTAATTTCAGCACGCCACTTCAGGTATAGTTAGTTAGTTAGTTATTTTATTGACAAAATTATACAATCATTGATACAAATTTGTCCACAAAGAGACATAGTACAAAATAAACAAAGTGGACATCTATTCTTGCAGGTACATGGCCTAAGAAGAAAAAAAGCACAACATTAAAATACAACCTCGCACAAATCACATAAGGCCATAAGACAATAAAAAAACGAAAAAAAGGAACTTACTACAAAGAAAAAAACGTAGTCACTTTACTATCCAGCATCAAGTCCCAACACATAATGCTTGAAAAAAAGGAAAAGTTCATTTGAAGAAAAACATAAAACAGTAGACAAAGCCGCACATGACTCATAAATACGAAGAACTTCATAAACATATTTACCCAAATCAACAATATTAACATTTCCATTTAATAAGGTACTCAGAGACTCATAATTTAAGTTTGGATATTTATGCCTACATGGCATTGACAGAGGACAATTGATCAGAACTTGTAACTCGTCCTGAATAGAGCTATTATCACAAGCACACACTCTAAATACACAAATGTTTCAGTTTTCGCATTGGTTGTATACAGCTGACAGGTGCAGCAGCACTTTAGTGGCGTGGTCGGTTTGGTCTTGGCCTGCCACCTCGGGCATTCCATTGAGGGGTCAGAGATGTGCATTTCTGGTGATAGAAGTTCACTCTCGACGTGATTCGGAAGTCACGTAAAGCCATTGGTCCCGTTCTTGAATAACTATGCAACGTAAAAACACCATACAAACAAACAGGTGCAGCTGTCCTGGGAGAATAAGTTTTACTTAACACTTGCTCATGAAAGTGGATATAAAAAAAAAAGTAATGTTTGCCTTTTCATTTATACATGTTATATTACTTGATGGGATATAAACCATAAAACTAATTACAAGTTCGAGTGACAAAGGGACATCGAAATGAAAGGAAGCTTGGAAGGGAAAGAGGGAACAGTCGTTGAGGAAAAAATCGTTTCTAAAATTCTATTTCACTGTAACCTCATTACGCGAATTCAGATCTAATAATCACATTGGGTTTCAAAAGTAATTATCTACTCAAATCCCCTGTGGATTATCCGGCTGATTTCGAATAAGATATCCTCTCTCTCTCTCTCTCTCTCCCTCTCTCTCTCTCTCTCTCTCTCTCTATGGATATTTAAGGGTGTAGCATACGAATGATCATATATATATATATATATATATATATATATATATATATATATATATATATATATATATATATAATATATATATATGTATGTATATATATATATATATATATATAGTATGTATGTTTTATAATATATATATATATATATATATATATATATATATATATATATATATATATATATATATATATACATATATATATGATCATTCGTATGCTACACCCTTAAATATCCAGAGAGAGAGAGAGAGAGAGAAGAGGAGGAGAGGACGAGAGAGAGAGAGAGGAGAGAGAGAGAGAGAGAGAGAGAAATATCTTATTTGAAATCAGCCGGATAATCCACAGGGAATTTGAGTAGATAATTACTTTCGAAACCCAATGTGATTATTAGATCTGAACTCGCGTAATGAGGTTACAGTGAAATAGAAATCATGACACCCACTTTGTGTACACACACAAAGTATGTATATATATATATATATATATATATATATATGATATAATATATATAATATATATATATATATATATATATTACTATGTGCATGTACACAAAGTGGGTGTCATACTTTGGTAGAGTACTGTGTTTACAATTTTATTTATTCACTTGATTCGACGACGCTCAGTTGCCCGATAGTCCATCTAGCCGTCTGGGTTAAAAGAAAAAAAAAATGCCATGGGGTTTTAACCCCATCCTTAAGAGTGAGGTTTCGTCCACACTACAGTAAAAGCATATTGTAAACGCGTTGGGAACATATTGCAAACATATCACAAACATGTTGAAAATAAGTTAACAACTGTGAGTAGGGACGAACATTTGGCAGATGCTGAATATTCGAATGGATTACTAATTAGAAGCACCAATAAGATGTTCAGTTGTATTTAATCTGTTTGTGATGTGTGTGCTTGAGGTGCCAACGTGTGTTTATAACGTGTTTTTCTGGACGCATCTTTGACTGAAAACCGGGAAATACACACGCACACATACACATTATAATCTATTGGTAAATTTTACTAGATACGTATGTAATTGTAATAGCCACTTTTTACCAGATAAAGTGATAATTGTACCAGCCACAATGGCCTCCTAACTTCTCGAATTTTTCGCGCTTTTTGGATACGCTTCTCACTACAAAGCTTTAGGATCCAAGAGCAAGAAATATGGAGCAATTATGATATCCGGTAGCAGGAATCGAACACGCGTCCCATAATCACAACAAGGTCACATTTTAGACCTGAACGAGAGAAGGATAAAAGTTTATTGTTGCTTTTACTTGATATATATTCCTGTCGAATTCAGTCATATTTATTAGAGCTGTATGTATTTAAGAGTAAAATAATAATAAACACGATTACCCACTTTCCTTTCGCATTCAGTTATATTTCTTAAAGGTTTATGTATTTCAGCGTAAAAAAATGATAAAAACGATTACTCACTTGGCGACGATGGTGAGGATGGGCCTATTGCAGCTCTAATAGATTATGTGAATTCGACAGGTTTTTAAATGTACAAGCGACAATATTTTTGTCTTTCTCATGGTCAGGTCAGCATCGTGACCTCGTTGTGATTATGGGACGCGGGTTCGTTTCCCGCTACCGGATCTCATAATGGTTTCATATTTCTTGCACTTGGATCCAAAAGCTCTGTAGTAACAAAAACAAGAAAATTCAATCTTCAAATTTAATGAGATTTTGAGGGACAGATATTTATCAGTTTGCGCTTTTACAGTACCTCAATACGCAGCAGACTAGATTCAATGTTTGAATATATTTGGAGGTAGTCGGGTAAACAAGTAGTAATACTGCATTATTCTTGATATATATTCATATGGAAAAAATATTAAATAATGTGAGTTCAAATATAACAGCGTCAGTATGTAATATTGAGGTTAATAAATGGGTCATCCTTTGTTCAGAATTATTCGCAAATTGACGAGCGATAAAAAAGGAAATCGTCTAGATTCGAAAGGTACTTTTGATAGTAATCATAAACTTTTAAGAAACAGTATATACCTGAAAGTATATAAAATTCCAAGATATTTGTCACTTAATTTTCAGTTGTAAATATAAAGTTCTATAGTTTTATCTGGAAATATTTTATCAAAACGAATGCAACGGGAGATTAGCATTGGCCTTATGATTTAATGCATTGAAACAAAGATTAAATAAGAACCACGTGTAATTAATGCCTTCGAGATCAGTACTCTAACACTGCTTTAAGATTCTGAAAACTGGTTAATTGATTTTTTTTCTTTTTTGTGAATTATCCATTTGAACAGTAAAAGCAAATTTTATGAAGAATAATCTTTTACATTTTTCTATTAAGATTGTTTACCCCGTCGATAGAAAAGACAACACGCAATACGAGTACATTAGTTGAAAATTTCTGAGATAGTATTATCCTCACTATGTAATTCTAACAATTTATCTGTAAGACGTTTACTGAGCAGAAGTTACACTGACCGGGGATATCTATGGTGCCAAGGGAAAATTTTGCCCAAGTTCGGCGAGAAAGAAACAATTACTCTCAGTATATCACTTGTTCCTTTCAGAAGTTCGAACTTTTTCCAGCTCTTTGTCAAGAGAGATTTAAACAAGTTGGCGAGAGGGAAAGAAGTGATAATTAAGAGGTTCTTCAAGGCTTCTTAAAAACCAATATGATATCAGGAACAAGAGAGGGAGAGTGCGGGCCGGTGTATAGTCTCTCTCTCTCTCTCTCTCTCTCTCTCTCTCTCTCTCTTCTCATTTATCTTCAAGGTGGGGATGGGCATCATTGTTGATTGAAATGTAAAAATATAAACTTAAACTTCCGAAATCAAATTTCATTTTTAAAAGAAGGAATTATGGTTAAGTTGACTAAAATAATGGTCGTAGAGAGAAAAATTTCTCTCTTTAAGTTTTAAAATCCATTGTTGTTAGTATTTACAATTTTAATTTTCTTATTTAGTCAGTCACTTCTGCTTTTATGAAATTTCTCTTCCATCTTCATTAACGTTCTTTGACTTCTAAGTTTCCATTTATCTAATATGCTTTATCGAGTATGTATTAATTTATTGATTCCTTTATCTGGCGTCATACTATCATAGGTTATCAACATTGTCAACCCATTAGGGAAATCTAGAGCGTTAGTGCTTCCTCATCGTTGTGCACTTGTAGGCGTGTAAAAAGGGTGGTTGCACCAATCCCTTCGACTTCTAGTTGGCTCCACTTCGTAGCCTTTCCTTCAACCTGCATTCCGGCTTCCTTTCTTCAGCCTTGACCTCCAATTACTGCTGTTACTTCTAAGTGCAACTGTGAGGTTTTCTCTTAGTGCCAACTTCTTTAGATATTTGCACTTCATCTTTATCTTCTGGATTTCTTCATTACGCTGTCAAATACCCACTTTTCGCTGAATGGGCGAAAGTGTCCCAGTGATTGGCTCGACAGCCTAAATTTCATAAAATAAATCAGTCAACTGTCAAAGAAATTAGGTAAACCTGGTGAACAGGGTGGGCGGACTTATTGCTCTAAATGCTAGGTGAATATTGGTAGCTATGGATTTATTAAGAAAAGCGTTATATATTTTTTTTGGTTAGATAATTGAAAATGAAAGGTTTAGTTGTCAGTTACGTGGACGTTGACATGGCAAAGTGTTCACAGTCCATTAATCGCAGAGATCTGTTTCATTTACAGCTCAAAATGTTAAACGCAGCCAAAAATTAAGAATTTATTTTTGATAACTGTCCAATATATTAAGTTGTTTGATTTTTATAGCGGTAATCATTAGCAGTGCTTAAAAGTAGATGTTTAATTGGTGCGATGAAATACTTGATCAACACTGAAATTTCTATTTAGGATGAACTTTTAGTAATTTTGAAAAATAAGAAAAAGTACGTTATTCAAAGTGAGCTATTGCCCTATCTGATATTTCTCTTCTATATTTTCCAGAAGAAATTTGTTATATTACTGTACTGGGAATTACTATAAATGTTCAAATGTGCATGGTATCATTACTGATTGTTATTCAACACGAGTGTTACGTGCTTCATGTTTGTGTGTATGATGCTTTTACGTTGCATGGGACCACTGGTTATTCAGCAACAGGATCAAAGGCTTTACGTGACTTCCGAACCACGTCGAGAGTGAACTTCTATCACCAGAACTACACATCTCTCACTCCTCAATGGAATGGACGAGAATCGAACCCGCGACCACCGAGTGGGACGCCAATACCATACCAACAACGCCGCTGAGGCGCTTGTTCCGTGCTTCTGTTCATTAGTTCGTACTTTTAATTCTCAACGAGAAAACAGTTCTTATTAATCTACTGGGTAGATAATCGTAATGTAAATAGGAGTTGGTTTTCCAGTATTACGACTTTAGTATTTTGAGAGAACCTTGTAATGCAACTGATTGTCAATTCTCAAATATCCCTTCAATCGTTCGTTTCGGTTTTGTTCAGAGTCAGTCCTTTTTTTTTTTTTTTTTTATATATAAATACGAGATACTCTTCTAAATTGTCTTTCAGCAATTGGTATCTCAACCATGAAAACAGAAAATAATTGTTCAACGATATTACCAGGAAAATCTTTGGTGTCATTATGGATGACAATAGTTACAATAATAAGATCAAAAGTGCATCAAGCTTTTGTGTAAAACGTAAATGATAATATCTACAATTTCTACCAGTGTTACATTGTTGTCAACAGTTTTGTTCAGTTTTCAGCTACCATAACAATGAACTTCAGATTTTCCATGGTTAAAGGAAGTGTAAGAAAACGAATGTAAAATAAATTTTGTATCAAAAAAGGAAAGAAAATCGAAGTGAAGTAGCATTTGTAGAAAGGCACAAAAGGCACACACATTCTTACACGCGCACAAATGGTTCTTGACTTCCTTTGGTGTCTGGTAAATTAAAGGTATTCTGAGAAATTATGGATCGTTAGTCGTGCATTCCTGCAGACATCTAAGACTTACAAAGAAATCAGATGATCTTTTCAGACTTATTTACGACTTGCAACGCTGGCGCCTTCCTCAGCTGCATTCTCGGGAAGTCGTCTACGTTTGGTTTTATCGTCATCCCTCGGGAATTCGTTCGAGTCCTGACAATTGTCATTTCCGGAATTTTATTGGTTTGTCACAGAGGGTTTCAGGTGGATTTTGGTTTGCATCCTGTCAGATTCATATTTCATAGTTATGTAACTTGCTATATGGTTATACAATCATTTCAAGCTAATATGATCAGTAATTACATGTAAAGCTAAATATTTTTTAAAATTCTGATTTACGACATAATGCCAGTGTTTATACGCAGTTTTAAGAATGTGAAATTTCAAAGTATTCATTTAATATATATGTATGACTGAATGTATGATTTTGAAAAGAATTTTGCCAGGCAACCAGTCACAAAGGTCAACAGACAACACTGCCAAAGTTACACAATTCCTAGAATATGCCACGACCCTTATAAATTCTGTAAAACAAACGAGTTGCTACGAAGGGAAAATGCGTGATCTCCCGAATCTTAACACACATACACATACACACACACACACACACACACACACACACACACACACACATATATATATATACATATATATATATATATATATATATATATATATATATATATATATATATTATTAGATTAAAGTAAATTCATTATAATTTAATTGTGAGTTGTTAATACTTTTCCAACCTTTTGATCTTTTTCTAGTTTTAAGTTTATTAATAAGCTAGCGTCGTTTTTCGTATATTTAAGCTTTTCTTAGTTTGATGAACTCTGTAAGGGAGTCATATGACTTCGCAGTTTTGCTTTGTTTACCACCTTCTCCCCCGGTATTAGTGAACCACTGAAGTGCCTTATTAACGATCGTTGTTTTTTCTCTCCTATGAGCTGTGTTGACTCGAGTGGAAGGCTTGATCGTAAGGGTGGTGATTCGTGACAGGGTTAGTTCGAGTTCCTCCTCACAGCCTGACGCTTTGCCACTTAATCTTTGGTCACTTCTGCAGTTTTGTACGGAGATTTGGAGATTTGGATCACGGCTTCTTCAATCCTTCGCTGCCTTGTTGTGGTCGCTGGTGTTTGTCACCCCCGCGGGGCATTCATCAGCCACGCCCCTTACCCTCGTTCGTCGGAAGGATTCCGAGCGAGTTGGCCCGTATCTACTGGGAACGGTGCCAGTTTGTGGCGTGCGAGAATCCGTTGACGTCCCGGATTCTCGGAGGCTACCACCCTTAGTATTCCAGTGTTATTTTGGATTGCCTGCTGGCATTGCAGCTTGACCCAGTTGACCTGCTCATCGGCGTCAGTGAGTTCTTGGAACTCGTGGAGACAAGTAGGGCGGCTTTCTACAGGTATGAGATATTTTTATAACATTAAGACGATCGTGGATCGCTGGGTACCTGTAGATTTGCACGCCCCTGTTTGCAGCACGGTCTTCTGGATCTTGTATGATCTGAGGAGATGATTCTCTAAGCGTCTTGTGATTATTACGTTGCATCAATTTGTAAGATTATTTTTTCGTAATTCATTGTTATTTACTTAAGTTCAATTTAGCATTTAAGTAAGTTTGTCTGTGTTAGATAGGAATAATATTAAGTTTCCCATTTATTTTCTCTTGCTTCCTTCTACCTAACTTATTTTATTAGGTTAGATTTTTCTGGCCAGTAATTTGACAGGTACCTGCCTGAAGTGTCTCATTTAAAATTTCCTATTTCTAATCTTAGGGTTTAATTTAGCTGTAGGTGATCTTTTAAAGATCTTAAGGTTGGTTTTCCCTTGATGTATGCATTCATTTATTTTGGTTATTATTGTTACCAACCATTACCTCTTTTTGTGTGTTTGTAAATAAATATTGTAACTTTTGTTGAGGTGTTTGTTCTATTGTTCCTGAGTTGCTGTGTTACATTTTTACTGACCGCAAATTCTGAGTAGAGACAAGAACCCTTGAAATTACGGCCGTAAATAAGGTCGTAACAATCTGGCGACCGTGACAGGATTTGCGCTCAGGTGTACACAGTAATTGGGACTTTGGAACGCTCCTCAGTGGGGGTTATAGTATTTATTTTTGGAAATACTCTCTTACCACTATGATAATTTGGAAGACTTTGAGTTTAGTCCTGCAGAGTTCTTAGGGTCTGCCGACTGTATTAGGCATTACCCATACTAGTAGGAGTATCTTGTTAGTTGTGCTAGGTGGTTAGGTATTCCGTTCAAAATGACGGATACAAAGAGGAAGTTACTAATAATGGTAAAGAACAGTGTTATGCAAGGTTTGGCTGAGGCTGAAGGGTTAGTTGGGGAAAATATTAGTGATAGAGGTAGTGAATTAGGAAATGATGATACGGTTAGTGTAGATGATAATGGAATTAGTGGTGGTGCAGGTTTTCGTTATTTGATGATCCTCCTCAGACTGGAGTCATTTATGAAGGTCCGGCCAATTTGCCTCCAAGAGGAAAATATTACACAAACCCCTTCTTAACTGAAGAGAATTTAGGGCCAGCAGTGCCTACAATGCCTGTAAATTCTGAATCAAAGGAAATTCAGGAATATGATTTAATTTGTAAAAAAATAGAGTTGTTGAAATTGGAGCATGCAGAGAACGAGAGGGTGAGGAGGCATGAGATAGAGATGGCCAACCTTAATTTGTAAATGGCTAGGTTACAGGGGGCTCCTAACCAATTTAGCACCCCACGAGGTAGTCAGCCTGATAGGTTTAATATTGGGGCTGCATTAAAATTGGTTCCCATTTTTGATGAAAGGAATGTTCCTGAATTCTTTCAAGGCCTTTGAGAGGGTGTCTGCTCGGTTGTCTTGGCCCACCAGAGATGTGGACAGTGCTGATTCAGTGTAAATTGGTTGGCAAGGCGATCCGGGTATATAATGCCTTGGAGGAAGGGATAGCCAGGGATTATCACAAGGTAAAGGCACTAATTTTAAAAGCATATGATTTGGTCCCTGAGGCATACAGGTTGAAGTTTAGGAACTTTAATAAACAGCCATCCTTGTCGTATGTAGAATTTGCCAGGTTCAAGGAGGAAACAGTTTGACGACTGGTTGAAAAGTCGTCAAGTTGTCACTTTTTCTCCCTTGAGAGAACTCATGCTTTTGGAGGAGTTTAAGAAATCTTGCTCCAAAGAACTAAGAATTTATCTGGAAGAAATTGAAGGTCACTAATTTAGGTAAGGCAGCTCAAGTGGCTGACGAATTTGTCTTGACCCATAGAACAGGTTCAGGCAATTTCGCCAGCAAGGATATGAATAGTAATAATGTAGTAAAGTCAGCGAATTTTCATAAAGGAATACGAGGTGATAATAATAAGCCTAAGAATTCTGTGGTTCAGAATAATTTCCCTGTTAGTAAGAATGGAAAATTCACGAGTAAACCTGGTACTCGTGTTTTATTTTCCAAACGGAGGTAATTCTTGGAACGAGAAATATTAATATGAAGATTTGTCTCGGTGAAATAAACCGGTCATTTCCAAGCTCAGTGTCACGCCAGAGCAAATTATCTTCAAAGGAATAATCCTGTGGCTTTAATGCCAAGTGCATCTCCTGACGTAAAATTACCGATAATAAATAGTGGTAGTGGTGGTAATAGTACGCCCGGAGATGGAAATAATAATCCACAGGAATGACTAAAATATGATAAATACATATGGCCTGGTAAAGTAATTTATAATTCCGTCATTACTGATGTTAGGTTTTTGAGAGATACAGGGTCTGCTCGGTCGTTAGTGCTGGAAAGCAGTTTAAAAGGTTTGGTGAAGTATTCAGGGAACTTTATTGTTCTGGGAGGTTTCCCGAACACAATAGTTTCAGCTCCTTTAGTAGAGGTAATGTTGTCATTCCCGGGTATTATGGAAAAAACCGAGTTGGCCGTTGTCGAGAGTCTTCCTACAGCTGGTTATTGATGGCATATTAGGAAATGATATGATTAATAGTGATGGCCAGGAATTATTCCCAATATTGTCAATCAATAAGTGTTCCAGTGGCGGTTACCACTAGAGCTGCCGCAAGGGCTGCAGACTTATTAAATAATGATGAAGAGTTAAATTTGAGTAGTTTAGAGGTAGACGTAGATGTAGATAGACCCGGGTCAGTAGTAAGTAGTGTAGTAAGTAGTGATAATGTATTCCCGATTGGGATCGAGCAGCTTTTATTGAAGCCCAGAAAAGGGAGTTTAATTTTGATTTAGGAGATACTTCTGACTTGACGAAGCCTCGATTCTGGGTAAAAAGGGGCATATTATATAGGGTGAGTCGTCCCCTGGTTGCTACTGATCCCCAAATGTCCCGTATTGAGCAAATAGTGGTGCCTTCTCAATTTCAGAGACAAATATTAAATTTATCTCATGATGATTCATTCTCTGGTCATTTTGGTGTCTGGAAGACGTTCCGTAGGTTGGCTAAATGTTTTTGGTGGCCAGGAATGAAATCGTCAGTAAAACAATATGTGAAAGAATGTCCAGTGTGCCAAGTGGTAGGTAAACCTAATCAGACAATTGTAAAAGCACTTTATATCCCATACCAGCTATTGGGGAGCCATTTAATGAGCTGGTAGTTGATATAGTAGGCCCTTATGCCTAAAACTAAAACTGGTTTTATCTATTTACTGACTGTGATGGATCGGGCATCACGATTTCCAGAAGCCATTCCCATGAAGAAAGTCACATCTAAGGCTGTATTTGACCAGTTGGTTAATTTTCTTTTCGAGTATAGGATCCCTCGTAAGATACAAACTGATTGTGGAACTAATTTTACTAGTAAGGAATTTCGAAGTAAGTGTGCAGATCTGGCCATTCTGCACACTACTAGTGTTTCCTTACCATCCAGAGTGTCAGGGAGTGGTGGAAAGATTCCATCAAACTCTTAAATCAATTTTAAGAAGATTTTGTTATGAGCATGGAGAGGAATGGGATAAGGGTCTTCCTTTTGCTCTCTTTGCTCTTAGAAGTCATCCAAATTCATCCACGGGCATGGCTCCTTTTGAATTAGTCTTTGGACATAAAATACGGGGCCCTTTAGAAATTTTATATGAAGTTTTGGAATCTGATGAAATAAGGGAGACGAACGTGGGTGAATTTGTTGATAATCTTAGAGGAAAACTTTCTAGCGCCTGGAAGTTTGCTAGAGAAAATTTAGCTAGCTCTCAGGCTGCTATGAAGATTAATTATGACAAGAAAACTCGAGCACGGTCGTTTGAGCCTGGGGAATTAGTTTTGGTGTTAGGTACTGATTCGGATAACTTCCTTGAACCAAGGTATAAGGGGCCTTGGAAGGTGTTGAGGAAGTTATCCGATCTTAATTATGAAATAGAAGCTCCCGGGACCAAACGAAAGTGTCGAATTTTTCACATTAATAGACTGAAACCTTATGTGTCTAGTAGATCTGATCCTTTGGAAACAGGGTATGAATCGGTTTCTTTGGTGGCAGAGGTGCTTCCTGATGGGTCTGAGGAAATAATTAATCAAGTACCTTCAGATGCTTTATCCAAGAATGTGCAATGTTTGGATGGGTTAGATGAGCATCTGAAGCATCTTTATCTAAATCAAAGAAGGGAAATGGAAGATTGAATTCATTCTTTTTCAGATTTGGTTAGAGACTCTCCCGGATTGACTAGTTTAATTGAACATGATGTGGTAGTAGGAGAAGCTTCACCAATTAAACAAAGCCCTTATAGACTAAATCCCACTAAAATGGATATAGTCAATAAGGAAATAGAATATATGCTGAAGCATAATTTAATACAACCTTCTGTTAGTCCTTGGAGCTCCCCTATAGTGTTGGTGAAGAAATCAGATGGACAGTATCGGATGTGTGTGGACTATCGTAAAGTTGATACACATACTAAAAATGATTCCTTTCCTCTTCCTAGAATTGACGACTGCATAGACCGCATTGGTTCAGCAAAGTACTATATTACAAAGTTGGATTTGCTCAAGGGCTACTGGCAAGTGCTCAAGGGCTACTGGATCGAGCAAGAGAAATTTCAGCATTTGTCACCCCATTCGGCTTGTATGAATGCAAGGTCATGCCTTTTGGGATGAGGAATGCTGCTTGTACTTTTCAAAGATTAATGAACCGTGTGGTCTGTGGATTAGAAGGTATCGAGATCTACATAGATGATCTTGTTGTCCACAGTAATGATTGGAAAACTCATTTACTCAGGTTACGTAATGTTTTTGAAGCTCTCCGTGCTGCGGGTTTAGTCATTAACCTCGCTAAATGCGAATTTGGTAAGGCTAAAGTTGTGTATCTGGGTCATGAGGTTGGTCTGGGTCATAT
>NC_087208.1:78985251-78990251 GCF_015104395.2 Macrobrachium nipponense | reverse complement strand
TTTACAGAAAAGGTGGTATTTATACCAAGAGATTCGTCCACAAGTAAGCCAATTTAGGTCACCCCGCTGATAATCTTCCTTTAATCTTCTTAAGCGTGGTTGAATGAACACTGCGTCGACGATGTCTGATGTTCCAATTCCCTTTTGAGATGTTCATTACCTGCTTCTCTTTTATTAAGGCCGATTCCATCATTTGACTCTTGTACCGGCAGTTGTGCTATAAATTACACGTGACATATTCCAGTTTATGTTCTATGGTTATGTTCATTTATATGATTGAAAATAGCCGAGTTCTGTTGTCCATACCTAACTGACCGTGTGTTGTATTATTAATCTCTGGGGAAGTGATTTACCTGTAAAATCCGATGTAAGATTGGTCACAGTCCTGGCATAGGATCTCATATACCCCAGAGTCTTTGGGCGATTTCTTTTGTTGGACGTTAATCAGGGATTTGGCTAAGGTATTTGGGTAGGTAAATGCAAAAGGGTGGATTTCCCAAGGGTGTGAGTTACTCTCTTAATCGTCTCCAGGTGGGGAATTTTTATTTTATTGTTGGGTGTGTCTCTGGGTCCTTGTCTTTAGGGGGTCGGTAGAAAATTACGTTTGCTTTTTGAATTGCTTTTCTCAATTATATGGTCAGGATACTTTAAAGATGAAAGTTGCTTGCGAATTAGTTCAAATTCTTTTTCCAGGAAATCTGGGGAACAAATTCGTAAGGCTCTTAGGAATAGGTTGCTGGCTAGACTATCTTGATAGTATTGTCATGATAGCTAAAGTAGTGAATATATAAAGTGAGAACGTTGGTTTTCTGTATATGGTAAATTTGTATTCTGTCGTGTCTCTGATTATTAAAACATCAAGAACAGGAATTTTGTTGTCTGTTTCCCATTCAACTTTAAATTTGATGCTGGGCACTAATGCGTTTAATTTTGAGAGGAATTCATTAAAATTACCCCACTTATTATCCAAAATGTTAGTATGTCATCCACGTATCTCATCCACAGCATGTTTTTGGGTTTTATTGCATTTATTACTGTAGTTTCAAAGTATTCCATGTACAGATTGGCTAAAATAGGACTTAAAGGACTACCCATACTACACCCGAATTTTTGCTTGTAGAATGATTCCCCGAATGAAAAATACGTTATTAGATGCACATAATTCAACTAACTTTATTATTTTGTCAAGTGCCAAAGGGAAATGATCTGAATAGGGGGATAATTTTTCCCTTGAAAACTGAAGAACGTCCTGTACTGGTACTTTTGTGAATAGGGAGTCTACGTCAAGGCTTAAACAGAATCAAGCCAGTTTTCCGCAAGTTTGAAAAAGAACTGAACCAGACTACACCGGCTGAAAAACCAAAAACACTTTTTGGAAGAATGCCTCAAAGAACCAAGTACTTCTTCCAAAAATGTACGGATTCGGGAGATGGACTCTGCAATCAAACCCCTTCCCTCTATCACACAAGATTTTCCTGGAAGAAAGAATCACCATAATACGAGAAACGACTCCTTCTGCTACGCAGAGTGATATATGGAACTCAATCTAATCTTCGCCTCCTCACTACGGACCACGTATACAGGTATCTGATTTCATTCTGTTCCGACATTGCTGCCTATAATAGCGTGACTCATTCCAACAGACTTTTACGCAAGTTAAATAACCTAATAGATAATAGCGCATGGAATAATCTTGAACAACAAGACAAAGTTTTTAAACTTATCCAACACCCCCCTTACTGTAAATCAACATTTAGTTTTAAATTTAGGGGTTTATCCTTTGCCTGCCTAATGCCAGACCGCAAAAACAACCTAGACTTCATAGTGGCTTTTGATAAATTCATATCTGACAAAAACTACAGCCGTGAAGAGATATGTTTAAAAGGAGTGTTACTAAATGCTTTAACTGACCTTTCATAAGAAATATCCTGTTCCCCGCAGATTCATGATAGCCATCCACTCGCTAAAAAAGTTAGATGTTATAATAAGTAGATCCGACAAAGACGGCAAAATTGTAATAATGGACAAAGACTTCTACCTCGACAAAATCAACCAGCTCCTTAGCGACACAAATACTTACGAAAAACTGACGAAAAATCCCCTCCAGAACGTTCCCACAGAATTTTTTCGGAAAGTAAGATTAATTGGCCAAGACAAAAAGAGTATTGAACTATTAGAGAAATTTAAAGTAATTAATCCTAAATTACCCTACTTTTATGGTCTTCCCAAAACTCACAAAGACAATCTTCCATTCAGACCCATCGTTTCATGCGCCGGAGCTTTCAATTACAAAATTTCTAAATGGTTAGCTGGCCTCCTTCCTCCTTTTTTAGGCACTTTTTCTCCCAGTCACATCAAACATTCGGAAGACTTTTGTCACAAATTCAGAGAAGCACATATACCACTTCACAACATAAAACTGTTAAGCCTTGACGTAGACTCCCTATTCACAAAAGTACCAGTACAGGACGTTCTTCAGTTTTTAAGGGAAAAATTATCCCCTATTCAGATCATTTCCCTTTGGCACTTGACAAAATAATAAAGTTAGTTGAATTATGTGCATCTAATAACGATCCATTTTCATTCGGGGGAATCATTCTACAAGCAAAAATTCGGGTGTAGTATGGGTAGTCCTTTAAGTCCTATTTTAGCCAATCTGTACATGGAATACTTTGAAACTACAGTAATAAATGCAATAAAACCAAAAAACATGCTGTGGATGAGATACGTGGATGACATACTAACATTTTGGGATAATAAGTGGGGTAATTTTAATGAATTCCTCTCAAAATTAAACGCATTAGTGCCCAGCATCAAATTTAAAGTTGAATGGGAAACAGACAACAAAATTCCTTTTCTTGATGTTTTAATAATCAGAGACACGACAGAATAACAAATTTACCATATACAGAAAACCAACGTTCTCACTTTCATATATTCACTACTTAGCTATCATGACAATACTATCAAGATAGGTCTAGCCAGCAACCTATTTCCTAAGAGCCTTACGAATTTGTTCCCCAGATTTCCTGGAAAAAGAATTTGAACTAATTCGCAAGCAACTTTCATCTTTAAAGTATCCTGACCATATAATTGAGAAAGCAATTCAAAAAGCAAACATAATTTTCTACCGACCCCCTAAAGACAAGACCAGAGACACACCCAACAATAAAATAAAAATTCCCCACCTGGAGACGATTAGAGAGTAACTCACACCCTTGGAAATCCAACCCTTTTGCATTTACCTACCCAAATACCTTAGCCAAATCCCTGATTAACGTCCACAAAAGACATCGCCCAAAGACTCTGGGGTATATGAGATCCCATGCCAGGACTGTGACCAATCTTACATCGGATTTACAGGTAAATCACTTCCCCAGAGATTAATACAACACAAACGGTCAGTTAGGTATGGACAACAGAACTCGGCTAGTTTTCAATCATATAAATGAACATAACCATAGAATAAACTGGAATATGTCACGTGTAATTTATAGCAGCAACTGCCGGTACAAGAGTCAAATGATGGAATCGGCCTTAATAAAAGAGAAGCAGGTAATGAACATCTCAAAAGGGAATTGGACATCAGACATCGTCGACGCAGTGTTCATTCAACCAACGCTTAAGAAGATTAAAGGAAGATTATCAGCGGGGGTGACCTAATTGGCTTACTTGTGGACGAATCTCTTGGTATATACCACCTTTTCTGTAAACTTTTCTCATTCATATACCTGAAGAGAGAGACAGCAGTCCTCTGAAATATAGTACTTTCTCTCTACATTTTGGTGTTTTTATGGGCTCCTTTTATTAGATGGAATTCTGTTGTTACAGAACACTTTTACCAGTCATATATATATATATATATATTATATATATATATATATATATATATATATATATATATATATATATATATATATATATATATATATATATATATATATATATATATATATATATATATATATATATATATATCTATATATATATATATATATATATATATATATATATATATATATATATATATATATATATATATATATATATATATATATATATATATATATATATATATCATAGATATATATATATATATATATATATATATATATATATATATATATATATATATATATATATATATATGACTGGTAAAAGTGTTCTGTAACAACAGAATTCCATATACCTGGAGAGAGACAGCAGTCTCTGAAATATAGTACTTTTCTCTCTACATTTTGGTGTTTTATGGGCTCCTTTTATTAGATATATATATATATATATATATATATATATATATATATATATATATATATATATATATATATATATATATATATATAAGTATCCATTATTAGAATTGGCCCTTGTCTGATGGAGATGATAGGTGTTTCAAAAAGTAATATAAGTCATATCACATTACCGTGATTCATATACATACATCGAGCTACAATGTCCTTTAATATCTAATTCGCGAAGCTCTTTCACTGACGTGCCTGGATTTGAATGTCTACGGCGTTCGCGCCCAGGTACAGGTAAATCTATTATCGAGAAAAAAATTCCCCTTCGTTAAGCATATATGAAAATATATTAATTCCGAGGTAGAGCGAATTAGATATTAAAGGACATTGTAGCTCGATGTTATATATATATATATATATATATATATATATATATATATATATATATATATATATATATAGTATATATATATATATATGGTATATGTATAGCTGTGTATATATATATATATTCTATATATATATATATATATATTATATTATATATATATATATATAATATATATATATATATAAGGGCATGTTACCGTCCATTGAATGTTAAACAAATTTGTTTATTCATATCGGGGAGTGTTCCTGTAAATGCACATGAAAATAAGAGGGTCGCTGATTCCAGTATCACATTGCCCCAATGAGAGTTTGTGAAAATGTTTATTGCTGGTCGAACTGAACGGTTCCAGCGCAGAAATTAACAGAACA
>NC_087208.1:78972751-78980251 GCF_015104395.2 Macrobrachium nipponense | reverse complement strand
CCCCGACACCGCAAGAGATATAAGTTCATGCCGCCTCCCAACTGAAATACCTTTCGCACGCACAGGTATTTTTTGTTATGGAGACTGCATCAACCCATCTCGTTCTTGGTGGAGTGGTAGTGCTTTTGCCCGCGCACGTAGTCATCATATAAATCTATCACATTACCGTGATTCATATACATATATCGAACTACAAATGTCCTTTAATATTTAATTCTCTCTACCTCGGAATTAATATATTTTCATATATGCTTAACCGAGGGGGAATTTATGAGGCGATAATAGAATTGGCCATCACGGTAATGTGATAGACTTATATGATGACTACGTGCATGGCAAAAGCACTACCACGCCACCTAGAACGAGATGGGTTGATGCAGTCTCCATAACAAAAAATACCTGTGCGCACGAAAGGTATTTCAGGTGGGAGGCGGCATGAACTTATATCTCTTGCGGTTGTCAGGGTGGTTTAAGGCTTCACTGCCAGTCCTGGGATTGGGAAGTCGCTGGTTCGTGCTTGTCGATGGCCAATTCTATTATCGCTTAATAAATTCCCCCTCGGTTAGCATATATGAAAATATATTAATTCCGAGGTAGAGCGAATTAGATATTAAAGGACATTTGTAGTTCGATATATGTATATGAATCACGGTATGTGATAGACTTATATATATATAATATTATATATATATATATATATATATATATATATATATATATATATTATATATATATATATATATATATATATATACATATATTTATATGTATATATATGTATATACATATATTTATGTGTATATATGTATATATTATATATATATATATATATATATATATATATATATTATATATATATATATATATATATATATATATAAATGCAAATACATTTTGTGTCGATTAAGACTTGGTCACCAATATCTCAAGAAACATCAAGGTAAATATTTTACTTTCCCTCCTGTCAAATATGGTCCAGCCGGGAGATCCAGGAAACCTCAAAAGTATCCTAGACTTGAACCATATTTTCTACATCCATCTTTTTGAAAAGTGATAAAAACTTTCGTCCATCTCTGCATCGAATGTCGATGGAAGATTCAGTAGGTCGTCAATCACCTAAACCTTTTATTCCTTCCCCTTTCCTAGGAAAAATAAAAGAGGAGTAATCATCAAGGCGAGTGAAAAAAGAAGTTAGCAGCTGTTTTGACAAGAATGTAAATTCACGGTGTTTATTGAGAAGTCTGGGGAAATGGTTAATCCTCCACTGAGATTTAAATAGATACGTTTATGCTAGAATTTCCTGCTCCTGTTAACCTCTTTTCTTATGAAAACTTTGCTGCTTATGGTTAAGTTTTTGGACATCTGTATGTGAATTCATACTTTTGAACCATTTTGGAATCTACCACATTCATGGTTCAATCCTTGAATTGATGTAATTTTTTTAACTTTATAATTAGAGGATAAAAATGCCTCGTAAAATTACAACCTTTAGCTAGTGTGTGCTTCCACAAGCGTACATATAAAGGAGAGAGAGAGAGAGAGAGAGAGAGAGAGAGAGAGAGAGAGAGAGAGAGCAGACAACGAAGAATGACAGCACTAAAGAAGCAACTAATGACAGCATTAAAGAAGTAACTAATATAATTCTTGTTAATTACTAAACATCATGAGTAAGATAAAAATGCCGACTCATATCCACGTATAAATTCAGACAGAAACAAATAAAACAAATTAATATCTTTAAATATATCTATACATTTTATTTATCCTGAGATTTGGTCTTGGTTCTCTGTGCTTGAATTGTGTAAGAATCGTCCAATATTTTTCCTGGTTTTTTCATTAGAAAATGTGAAATATTCTTACAACAAAAATATGATTCTAATGTTATTCAATCATTCACTCGAAACTCCTAACTCTCTCTGGTGTACCCCAAAGATTTGAATATGAGATGCTGTCAAAGAAATCATGATGTTGTGCAGAATACTTATTATTACTAAACCAAGAGGGATTCTGCAAGATATGTAAGTTTGTATCTTTGTTACGTATAATAAATTTTACACCATTAGATTTAGACAAACAACTTTCCTGACTTTAATGGCTAAAGGATCATAAAAAAAAAATTGTCAAAATAGTAAATAGGACGAATGTCGTCCTGGATTCGGCTGGTGAGAAATTCGGGTAAAAGAGAGAAATTACCGGCATTCCTCTTCCCTCGCTTATTCTCTCACGTTTCATCTCCCCCTTCTCATTTGATTTTATTTTCCCCTCTCGTCTCTCCTTCTTTCGGTGTTGGTGAACTATGCTCGATATTGGAGAATTTTCGCTCCGGAGACATCAATGGGGAGAGAGGGCGGGCCAGATGTCCTGGACTTGGATGAATGCACTCTTCATTAAAGCACCAACACGTTCCTCCTCCTCCTCCTCCTCCTCCTCCTCCTCCTCCTCCTTGCGGGATAGAGAGATTCGATTTCTGGACTTCCGGATTTAGTGTTGCTGACGTTTTTGTGACCGAGTTGGAAATGCATTTTTAGGATGAGTAATGATTTTTTTCCGTAGTTTAGACTACAGGATTTGCTGCTGCTGACGCGGTTTTCCTTAATGTTCCAAATGAGAACGGGACTTTAGCAAGCTCTGATTATATTGTTGTGTGTATGTATGGTTTGTTTTTGGAGGCTTGGGGGGGGGCGGGGGGGCGGGGGAGATTTTTTTCAATTTCTGAGATATGCTTTTACCGACACCGTTTTTCTTAAAGACCCTCTTAAGAATATGATTTCTGCTATGAATCCTAAATAATATGGTTGTGGTTTCCGTCCTCGACTTCCAGAATATGTCGTTGCTCTTGCATTTTTCTTAATGTCCCATTTCAGACTGGAATCTCAACAAGCCCTCATGTTACCGAGTTTTTCATTTTAACCAACTTCAGAGATTTACTGATCTTTACGAGGCTTTATTTTAAAACTTTCTTTATGACCTGTTAAAGGAGGGAATTTCCATGACACGACCTGCTTTTTCTAATTTGCTTTATAGACAGCTTTGCTTCGGTGCTACGTTGGTGCTGTCTTTGAGGTTGGTTTTAAACTTTCGATTGGGAAGGGAATTTCTATAGCGAGTCTTTTAATTGCGAAATTTAGTTGTCTTTATAAAGCAAAGTTAGACGTAGAAAGACATTCTTTTTTTTGTTTTTGTCCTAAACTTCACTTATGAGGTTAGACTGTCCTAGAGTTTTGTTATGGCAGTTTTATTTGCGCAAATGTAGCATGCGAAAATGTAGTGCAAATTATTGTTGTTAATGGGGTTCTTTTAAAAACCTCCCAGTTAAGAACAGGATTTTCATGATTTATACCTATGCTGTCGTTAGTTTCGTGTGTGTGAGCTTTTGCCATTTCACCTATTCTCAGTAAGAGAAAAGATAAAGTTATTTAGGTATTTTCAAGTGTTAGTTTAACTGCTTTTCAGTTTGCCAGTCTGTATTGAGCTCCACGTAGTCGGGAAATAGAAGAGACCTTTCATAACATCAGGAACCTAACTGAAATATTTAATGGATCTTAAATTACATCGAAATGTGGCACCGACGACCTATGCGGTTTGATCTGAATCAGTGAATCCTCTGTGGCTACGAGATAAATAACCTAAAAACTGCTACAAGTGAAACAGATTTCGTTAATCTGAAGTTGGTCCCTCTGTGCGTTTGCCGCTGACTAACTTGGTAACTGTTGCAGCAGAAAGGGAACGCTGACCGAGTAAGGCCCTTTTTGACAGTAAGCAAGCTTTTGAGCTTATGGTTGAAGGGATTTATTTCATAATTTCACGTATTTGACTGATACTCAATTTCTGCAGTTGAGTAAACCCCAAAATATGACATTTATTAAAAAGACGTTTAGCCCATAAAAGTTCTTTATTTTTTTTTCAATCGGTAGACATATTAAATAACCAAATTTTCACTGAATTTCGTACGTTTTCTCCGAGAAAAACATTTTTCGTCATGAAAACAGGTTTTCAGAAAACGGCAAAATAAAATACAGTAATTGAAATCTTAATCCTCCTAAATCACGATAGTTAGAAAGATAATTTATTATGTAAACTCTATAGCCCCATTGGGAAAATAATTCAGAACATCTTAATGAGCAAATGTGCATTAATATGCTCACTGTTATTTATTAAATCGTAATTTAAAATCATTTGTCCCAAAATAGGTATGAAAAGATATATATATATATATATATATATATATATATATATATATATATATATATATATATATATATATATATATATATATATATATATATATATATATATATATATATGTGTGTGTGTGTGTGTGTGTGTGTGTGTGTGTGTGTGTGTGTGTTGTGTGTATAACCAAGCAAATTAATCATAAGGCACTGGTTAATCAAAACTAAACAAGTGGGAACTCTTACCTTGCAGTTGTTGGCTGTCTCCCTCTGCAAATGATATCAAGCTAGGCTAATGAATTCACGTAAATACAAAAATATGCTATTTCCTTTCCCAAACTGAATGAACATAATATGGAGCAAAATTACTAAAAGATGTCATATTAAGAACTAAGTCTGACGGCCCACAAAAAAACTAAATTGTCATTCTATTCTCCTGAATTAGACTAAGTAATCACTCCCAAACTCCCAAATTGTCAATCACTACATTTTCAATAGTCAAGTCTTTAGAGAATCCCGTTCTCTAGAATAATGACATGGGACCCATCTGAAAAAAAACAAAAGGGAGGACCAATACTATTTATATCCCCAACACACAATTAATTCATTGTTGAATAAATGTATACACATCACACCTCTCCCTTTTCAAAGGCAACTGTTCCTAAGTCTTTTAAATGTGCCCTACCTTTGATGGGTTTCTTCAACACCTCGTGTCCTCCGAACCGTCCTTATCTTGTCTCAGGAGAGGGTGTGCTTTCTCCTAGTGTTGGGCGATTGGACCATCATTACACACACAAACGTGTAATGAGACACGCCTTAAAATCCCATAGCAACTGATTGTACAGGCCTCTGGTCTCACAATGCATAGTCATCAATTCCTTCATTTCGAAGAAGGTCTGTCGTAGGCTCTCTCTGTCTACAAGCCAAGAGAGCTGATGAATTACAATTCACCGACACATTTACTTTCTTCTTTAATGCGTTTCTATATATATATATATATATATATATATATATATATATATATATATATATATATATATATATATATATACATATATATATATATATATATATATATATATATATATATATATATATATATATATATATATATATATATATATATATATATATATATATGTATATATATATATATATATATATATATATATATATATATATATATATATATATATATATATATATATATATATATATATATATATATGTATATATATATATATATATATATATATATATATATATATATATATATATATATATATATATATATATATACATATATATATATATATATATATATATACTATATATATATATATATATATATATATATATATATTGTGTATGAACGACATCCTTATTGGTCAAACGGAAATCGAGAAGAATAAAGCAATGTATAACTGCTAATGAGGTCCTTGCTGTATCTCTAACAGGGAGCCATCAGGTTAACGTTTAAACCCTTTGTTAATTGACGTAAAAAACCGCATTGTGTTGTGATTTCATGCGTCACTTTGCATTTTCCTTAGTCAGTGATTATAATCGTATGAAAAGAAATTTATGAATTGTAACATAATCTCTCATTCAGCGATTCCGTTATGGTTAATAAAGGAATCTGGTTTAACTCGGAACGATTGTGATATTACATAACAAAACTATGTTTTGGGATGGTACCATCTCTGGATGCAACTTCACCAGATGAATATAGATCGCAGTGTAAAAAGATTATATTATTAGTGAAAAAACTACTAATGGATACCTGATCTGGGGGTAAAATTATTAGGAGTATGTGCAAAGACCGAATTAATTAGGCAATGGTTTATTGAAGGGGAAAAACGTTAATGAGTACAGAATAAACACCAACAGAAAAACCACTGTGAATTTTTCCTTTTCATTCTGGGCATTGCCTTTCTAAAGCTATGCGTAGACGTAATTCATATATATATATATATATATATCTATATATATATATATATATATATATATATATATATATATATATATATATATATATATATATATATATATATATATATATATATATATATATAATATATATATATATATATATATATATATCTATATATATATATATATATACATAATACACACACACACACATATATATATAAATATATATATATATATATATATATATATATATATATATATATATATATATATATATATGATATATATATATATATATATATATATACACGCATATATTTAACACGGGCACTGCAATTCTAATACTAAAAATCTGGAAAAATGTTAGGTAAAGCAATTATAATATCAGAGAAATCTCTTCAAAGATTTTAAAATTCGCCTGAACGAAAGTCTGGGATGTCTTGACAAAAGAGATAGTAATTGGCAGTTTATAATTTAGGTGTTACTGTAAGCGGCTCCAGTGAGTTAATATAGTTGATTAGTGCAAAAAGAACATTTTTTGGTTTCGTTAGTTAGAACTGATTTTAGGACTTGGTAGTTTAACTATGTGGACATTTTTAATTTATATGAACAATAAAAACAGTAAACATAAATATCTGAATACCGGAAGGTTTATAGGCGCCTGTTCCGTGAATAACTGAACAGGTAGTACGCTGATATTTTTACTCTGGTTTCCTGTAAAATGACTAATAGAGTATTTTGAAATGGTTTTGAAAATCCAACTCCAGTGTAGAATAAGCGGGTGTCTGTTGTGGTGCTCCAGTAATCGATAGACTTTGAAAGACTTGCCATTGCAATAACAACTCGTAGCTGCTTAAACGGCGCCCGGATATTATGACCTTAACGGTAGAGAATCCTCAGTTTCATAAAGGTAAGGAATTTGCGAAACTAATATGCCTCGTCGTGATAGGAATGTATCGATATTTATTTTTATTCTTGGGCTGAGATTTATTGTATAAATTCAATATTTTCGTATGATGTTCATCTGTTCGGAGTTGAAAGTTGTGGAATTGGGGAGTAACTTATGGATCAGTTGTTTAACATATTTTTGAAATTCTGTGACGTGGAAAAAATTCGGGGAAATGTGTTCCTGCATGCAAATGTGCCAATACACCCGAATTTCATGATGACATTTATCCTTGTTTGTTTGAGGGGGGGGGGGGGGGGGGGGCCAACACGGGCCCTCTCACGGTCCGTTCGGAGAGACCTATTTTGTCAGTTTGAGTTTAAAGTTTTATCGAATGACTTGGTCTTGAATGCCATACCCTTTTTCGCTTAATTGTCTGCTTTTTTCTTGATGTTTTAATTATCACATCCATTTAGTTATTCGAGTTAAGTCTTTTATGGGGACAGTGAG
>NC_087208.1:78959324-78972251 GCF_015104395.2 Macrobrachium nipponense | reverse complement strand
ACTTTAAAAGCGACATTTTATTGAAACGCTACTGGCATTTAGGCAGGCGAACAAGGTCATTAGCTAGTATGACCCAATCGACTTCTTTCTATGAGGAAGTCGAGCAACAGAGGCAAACGGCATTGAAGAAGGGTGTTCCAAAAACAAAGCCCAAGGCCTAAATTGTAAACAGGCTTAACCACCATGTTGTTTGCTTAAACATCTACTTTACATCATAAACCTGCAAACCTACACATCAAGAGCTTACTATCAGTAAAATGATAAGTTTGCACTTTAATTCTTTTTAAATTATTCCATAAGTGAAGTCAAGTGTAAATATTTTTACGTCATTTCTGTCTAATCTCAGTCATGTGTATTATTTGCCGATAAATTATCACTAGATAGATTATCATACGAGGATAGATTCACCGAAAGATAATTTTTACATATTTAAAAATTCCTCCAAGTATTTCATTTACTTCACAGAGAAACTGCTTTAGTTGATTATATAACAGAAAGCACATCTATTAAGACACTCGCAGAGAGGCAATGGAGGATCTTTTTTATAACTCGTGAAAAGCCTGGAGTTGCAGATTGGATAGACGAAAGCTATGGTGAGGATTATATCTAGTATTCTGTGTCTATTTTCAGTACACAAAGAAAGTTGTTGGAAAATGATGAACCTAAATAAAAACAACAATATCAAAACAATACCAATGCTTTCTTGCTCTTTGGAAGAGCTGTTGTTTAAACAAATCTTAAAAATTTTTCTCTAACCATTTGAAATACTAAAAACAATGACAGAATGTGTTTCAAAGTTGGTGTGTACTTTGACCGGATTTTTAGATTAGCTTGGAATTGTTGTGTTAGTTTAAGATAAATATGTCGGGTTAAATAATCAGCATGGAATGAATGTAACATATTTACTGTAGTTATCAGATTTGAAGATTATCCGAGGGCAATGGACAAAGGCATATCTAATGCCTTACTTCTTGGTGCTTTGATAGTCAGAAGACATGGAAGGAATAAGCATGTAATCATTCTGATTCAATTTTGTTTACAAGACAATTTTGAGGTCATATTAGCCACGTATCATCTGCAGCACGTACCCCTGGGAGACACAGGGGTCATCCTCTGGGATTGGATGGTGCCCTTCAGTCTGAGGAATATCCAGGAATGCCAAGTCCTCCACGATGAAGGATATTTTGAGTATCCTCTCTACCTGAATGATCTCCAGTCCTGGAATGACACCACGCACAGTGATGGCTCCACCATGCATGGCGAGGATACTGTGAATTTAAATTACTTAAGCAATCACCACTTTTTCTCTTTTTCTCAGTTTCCTGGAATCTACATACCAAATTGGAAAGTACCCGTAAGGACTATGTTATAAAGAAGTGTATATTTTTAGGGCATTCTCGTTGCAGTAAAATTCCAAAGTATATAAAAAACTGGTTTTCTTTTGACAGGAGCAGAAGGCTAAGAAATATTTTTTTTATATGTATCATATCAAAATGTTAGCTATGAGAACTACACAGATAACGTCACATTTCATTAATCAACGTACATATGATTAGTCAGACAATACCAGTGCAACAATAATGCGATAAATTCTTGGCGTAACCGCACTACTCACCTTCGTGGCTGAGTGATATAAAAAGTCCTTCATTATCAATACGGTTGGGTTCGAATACCACTAGGTAAGAAAATAGATCCTTCGTTTTCTCCCATTCTCGATGCAAGGTCATTGTGGTCATTGTGGTAAGTGCCCAAAAAGTGTGAGGAAATCGAGAAGTTATGAGGTCGTCGTGGCAATTACAAAAACATCAAGTTTTTCATGGGGAAAATATTATGGAACATGGCGAACCATGGTCGAGCGGTATCGCAAAATGTGATGACACTAAATATCCGAAGTTGTGTCACAAATAGTCTCAGAGTCTGAGAGATTGTGCTAAAGCAAACAAGAGAAGAGAAAATAAGGCGAAGAATCAATAACAATCAGCTGCTCCTGCTCTGCACATCGACCACTCACTCCCTCAGCTTATATTGCTTGCCAGAAGCGTTAATACTTTGCTTTGAATACTTGGTCGGATGAAATTTGCGATGGCAGAGAGAGAGAGAGAGAGAGAGAGAGAGAGAGAGAGAGAGAGAGAGAGAACTGGAGGAAATCCGTTTTAATCTTACTCGTAATAATTTTCATGCACTAACGATTATAACCTAATAAATGTGATAATTATCATGTTCGTAATTCTCGTGATGTTTATATTTCGATTATACTTTATTTTTGTTTCGTTTTTACCTCATCTTTTCACTCCTTCTCTTTGCAGTTTTAGATTATCTTTTTATTTATTTTGAGAATTTAATTTCCAGAGGAAAAACGAAGCTCAAAAGAATGAGGGAGGATCGAAGCTTTCCCCGATGATTATTGGCTGACGACTTTGAAAATTCCAGAGACATTCTTCTGTCGGCTTCACGGGTTCCACATTTAATGAGTCGGTGATAAAAGAGAAATGATGAAAGAGCATTTCGCTCTTAGAGAACCACTAATGAAAAATGCGTATTAATATTAATGCGCGATATTATTTTAAATGTACAAATTTTTGTTTTATAAAATTTTTTTATCTAAGAATAAGGGAAGAATATATATAATTTTTAGATGTGAACATTTTACCCGATGTCTTAATTAAGAATGTATTTCACTTCGAAGTTGATTAAATATTAGTATTGTGCACGGAATGTCGGTAACTTATCACGAAAAAAGTCATTCTTACGTTCAAGGTTATCTAGTAGATTTTGTAATGAAAAGTGAAAACTAAGATAGTTTATGAAAACCATATGGATATTAACTGGCAACTCCCTATGAATAGTCTCTTCTGTAATTATTATTTTCGGTCTTGCAAATTTTGTCAAAAACTGATAGCGGTACAGTGTGGATATTGGGATACTTCTTCCCTTGATTTATAACATTCGATCGAATTTTGATCAACAGTTCTATTACATACAAGGTTTTTTATGGTCGTCAATCAGCAGCAGGGGAAATGGATAGGTCACAGCACATGGGGGCAATGACACATGGAGTGAAGTTACATCACGTAATCATAAATCTGCTCTTCGCTTACATGAGCCTTGGGTAATGAAGGCAATAGCTACTGATGACTCGGCAGACAGCCATTATATGCGCTCCCCAGAACCACTCATCGCTAGCTTCCAGGGACAGGAAGACCGAGCGTCCTTGAAAATCGGTCAGACCTGAGAGAAACTTAGATCGAGGCCACCAGTTAGCAACGATATCATTAAGCTACTAGCGATCGTAACATGATTTGATTTGGAGGCGGGGGGGAGGGCTGTTATATCCCAGATCTAAACAATTTGAGTGGCTGGAGGACCTCTTATGGTCACCTCGGGTCTGTCCAATACTTTGTTTGCTACATATTTGCGTTTACACATCAAACCACCAGTTTCCATGGCTCTCTTGAAAAATCGCTTCGAAATACAAGGACTGATCTAGTTGTTATTAATACACGGTTACCTTTCTGCCAACTAGACACTGGTTTTCTCATTGATATTTAGTATAACTAAAATTCTCTGATATGTTTGGCCACCTGCTTCTTTTGTGACAAAATATGAAAAATCATTCAAGTCCCTTATTAGAATATGCTGACCTTACCAGGTTAGGATGTACCTTGGGGAAGGTACTATATTAAAATAAATAAAAGCTTGATACATTATACAAACATTCACAAAGAATTTTTGCGGCATCGAGATTCCTAATCATGTGAAGTACATTTCATGAAAGGTATTTTTTCCCATAATACAACGGCTAAATAAAAAGTAAATTATTAATGTGTTGAGTAATTTTCAGGAATTATAAAAACAATTGCCTTGACTCAGTCGCTTTGAATGAAGTTAATTGCTACCGATTATCAAGGGCATTTTTGAGTGATACCAGAAAATAGAGGAAATTAAAACAAATTGTAGAAGGAGCTGAGTCCCGAGAGAAGAGTTAACGTAAAAGTTGACTGTCAGCGTTATCTATTTTCAGAGTAAATGTTTTTTTATGAGTTTCTTAGGTGTTAGCAATGGCCACTATAGGAAAAATGTGGAAATTTCTCATTTTTCTACCTCGATCGAAGGGGTCGCTTCAAAAGGCGCTAGGATTCCCCTAAAACCACCTCTTGAAAAAAAAGAGGAAAATACGGTAATACTGCATCTAGGAAAGATAAACCTTTGAAAAACCTTTCAGTGGAAAAATAGCAATAGAATGTGCTGAAATCAATCTTTCTTTCAAAACGCTTGTAGTATAGGCAAAGTTTCAAAAATATATCTATGCAAGATTCTCGATATAAACGTAAAAACCAAACAAAAAAACGTTCATTTTTCACAATGACTCTAAACGAAAAGTTTTGGGTTTTGTCGCTCATTTTGTAGACGGTATAAACTTTTGCTTCTTGGTGAATCTTTAAACATTTTGGAACATTGCGTGAGAAGGAGTTTATGTTCAGACGAAAGAGGAAAAAAAATTTTAATCTTTTAAGAAAGGATTTTAAAAAGTTGCCTGAAACTCTCGGCACTAACTTCTGAAAGGCTGCGGCTTTCTTGTCGTCACCGACATACGATGAGGCTTCAGGTGCTTATCATCACTTGCGTATTGTACTGGATCTAGAAGTGGAAAAAAATCAACCTGCCAGAATTAAAAAGATCATACCGAAAACAAATGCTCAGTTACTTTCTTTTTTTATTTTACTGAATTTGGTCTAGGTTCGGTCTCTAACGTCATTCACAAATTCGCAAACAAGCACGCACAGGAATGTAGGCTCGTCCATACAGTCTTACACACTATCGAATATACCTCACAAGGTACCCACTATACAACTTCGGCTATTCACATTTTGATATTCATTTCTTTTATCTTGGAATCTAAGCTATGAAATGAGTCCTTTTTTTTTTCTTTTACTTGAAGTTACAATTTACTTTCATTAAAGGTTTAGGTATCGTTGATTTGTTTTCCTTTCGGTCATCATTATTAAGTAATCACTGTATCCACAATAACAATGATAATATCAGTAGACATATTAGTAAAAGTACGAGTATCATTTATAGTAGTAGTAGCAAATTTATCTCCAAATACTAAGACCTAAAGATAAACAGGAATATTTGTCCTCCATACACAGTGTATTTCTAAGTTAATTGTCATGTCACTATAAGAAGGAGAAAAAAAAAGTAAAAACTCCATATACAAGTTAAAATGGCAAATAAGTGGAAATGAATTCAGAGTTCATTTTTTGTGAATAAAAATCTGCTTGGAGCTACATACCTGGATATTTTAACTTCTGAAGTCAAACATTAGACTGTACAGTTGATGGCAATACTAATCAGTTGGAAAATTTAGGTTTTGCATTTTTACACATTTTTATAACTTGATTATTACAGATCCTGGTATCATCAGAAGTAGTGACATTTTGTAATTTCGCTGGCAAAATCCAAATAATGAATTTAGAAAGTACATAAATATAATGTAAACCGTGAAAAGGGGTGATTCATTGTCTCTGGATTTCAAATGTACGACATACCTCACAGATACTTTAAATAACTGTATAACAGAACTTGCAGGAAAGGGAGATTGATTTTATTTTAATCTTAATATCCATTGAAAGGTTACTCCCCAGATGGATAAGTCAAAGAGAGAGAGAGAGAGAGAGAGAGAGAGAGTTGCCAGCTGTACCGATATGCAAATGGCTCTGGCTTTATCAGGGATTACCTAACTGACCCAGTTGTATTTACTGCTCTGTTCTGAGTTACAGAATCGGAAAGACAAACGGACACAAACTGAGGTATGCAGATGCCTTTCAAGGCCAATTTGCATTTTCTTATTCTCCACAATACTACTGTTATTCATCAGTTAAATGCCTGCTGCTATATCTTGAAGCTAAGCATCAGAGGATCCTTGAATTCTACCCAGGATTAGAGATTCCTAAAGTCTAACTTTTAAGGAACTCAGTGTTGAAAAATAAAATTGAAGTGGTGGAAATATCTATTGCGAAGGGCTGGTTCATCGGCAATTGCAATATAAAGTAGTTCAAGAAGCTTCTGAAAAAATGAAAACTTATCTTTTCCAGCAAATATGTAAGACGCAGAACCATGAGCAAAGGTGTGTAAACCTTACATTACAGTGAATTCTAATTTCAAGTCAAAAGAACGCCTCTGTTTATACCGTAGGTTCCAATAAACAATTAAATGTCTATATATGACGGCTGAAGTTTTATAGTTGCTACATCATTTAGAGTTTATATACATGTATGGATGAGCGCATTTGCCTGAGTGTATTTGTTTGTGAATTTATGAATAAATGTACAGGTCGAACGTTAAACACTTAGAGAAAAAGGAAAAATGAAATAATTACAGCATTCCTTCAAGTTATTCTTTTTTTCATTCTGGAAAATTCAAAATTTTCTCTTATTTTAAATCAGTACTATACGCAGGGGAGAAAGTAATAAAATTCTTATCACATTTGAATTACGACATAAAAGTCGACAGCCTTTCAGAAGTTAGTGCCAAGAGTTTAAGGCAACTCTCTGAAAGCCTTTCTTTATACAGTAGATTACTATTCTTTTTTTACCTGAACGTAAACTCCTTATCACAAACTGCAGAAGTTAGACCATCTAAAAAATGAGCGACAAAACCCAAAAACTTTTCGTTCACGTTAACCGTCAAATAACAGTTTTTGTTTTCACGCTTACACCTTCAGCCCAGCATCGATATATTTTCTAAATTTTACATATCCTGTAAACGTTTAGAAATGAACATTAAATTCATTACATTGTAATGCTACCTTTCTCAGATACTACCCTTATTTCCCAAGGATTTTTTTTTTTTTTTTTTTTTTTTTTTTTTTTTTTTTTTTTTGTGGTGGGGGTGTTCTTCCCGCTTTTGAAACGAATCCTACCACCATAGAAAAATGTAAAATTTTCCCTTTTTTTTATAGTAACCCCTTCTAACGCACAAGAGACCCATTAAAAGCATTTATTCTGAAATCGAATAAAGTTGACAGATAAATGCGACAAAATAATATGTAGTACTCATCCCTCAGATTGTGGAAACATCCCTTTCACGATATCTACTTCATAGTGGAGACAAGATAGTATGCCACAAAATTCCCTGTAAAAGTATATCTAAACCTTCAACCTTTGATTATTCTATCTAGTTATGCTCCTACTTCGCCAAGGAACATCCTAACGTGACAAAGAGGTATTATTTAAGATCAGAACTTCGCCTAAAAGTAACTAATATTTCAGACGACGTGATTTTCTTGTATCAATGAGAAAACCAGTGTATAGTTGGCAGTCGAATATCCCTGTACAGTACTATCAACAACTAGATCCACTTCGTATTCAGAGGCCATCTCTAAACAGAGACCAAACAACCATTACGTAGAGTCTGTGGCAGTCGTTAGGCAGGTGTGGAAGCGATTTTATATCGAAACAAGGAATTGGACGGACCCACAAATGCCCAAAAGAGGTCTTTTATCGACTGGCTGGATGTTCATTACAGACATGGTGGCGATGGCTCTTGCAGCAACTGACCAGCGCAGAGAGATGAAGGACGAGTTCATTGAGAAGAGAATTGCTATTCATGTTATCACAAATATAAGAATACTGATGTGGTGTGACGGTGTAAGGTTCATTGCACGTGAGCCATAATTGTTCAGGGATTCACTCCCTAGCCACACCAGAGATAACTCATTTTAATGTTAGTCGTAAGCGTTACGTTTGTCCTGATGAAGCATCATTAGACGGCTCAGGTGAGCTGAAAGATGGCTGACGCACTGATTATACCCGTGGTGTAAGTTCGGTAGGGCACTTCGTGCAAGGACTATGACCTGTCCCCTGTCCTTGCTGCTGATGAACGATCATTAATGAACTTTTATTTAGAAGAACTGTTGATCAAAATCCGAGGGACGGTAATAAAACATAAAGGAAGTCTTAATTTCCACACTGCCCGGATATCATAGTCTTTGACTGACAATATTTCGAGAATTGAGAATAAAATCCATGGAAATATTCATAAAAAGTTGTTATATTATACCAGACTTTTTTATAAATTATCTTATTTTTTATTAAAAATCTAGTAGGTAACCTATGAACGTGAGAATTCTTTTTCTGTCAAAAGTTTCCGAAAATCTCGTGCACCTTGTTGATACTGATCAATTCCGAAGCGAAATAAATCCTTAATTAGGACATAAGCTAAATATTTCCTTCCCAAAAAATATGTGTTCGGTCGGAAATCTTAGAATAAAAGTTTTATAGAACAAAAAATAAGCGACTTTTACAATGATATCGGGCTCTGATATTAAAACAGATTTTTCGATAATGTTTACGTAAGAGCGGAATTCTTTCATCATGTCTCTTTTATCACCAACTCATTAAGTGCAGAACCCTTGAAGTCGATCTGGAATATTTTCAAAGTCGTCATCTTTGTCCCTTAGTCTTTTGACCTTTATTTTTCCTCTTGAAATGTAATTCTACATCGTAAAAATACAACAAGAATATCTAGAACAGCAAAAAGGATGATTAACAAGAAGAGGTAAAAAAGGAATTAAAAATAAACGGCAGAATCGAAATATGCAAATCACAAGAGGCCCTGAATTGTATTCCAATGCCATTCCAACCCCACATAAGCAGATTTTCGTCAGAGATCATTCTCAATCCTTTGTGAATGGACCGGATTTTAGACGTACCCTGCTTAGCCATTGTACGCTATATCTGAACGGACTTTTTTTTTCAGTCTTTTACGTATCTTGCCTCATAATTCACCGTTAATTAATTTGAGAGAGAGAATACTTAAAATCGACTTGAGAGAGAGAGAGAGAGAGAGAGAGAGAGAGAGAGAGAGAGAGAAACAGTGATTCGTCAAACACCTTCCAGAACATTCCAGAGCAGCCTTCCGCTTCCCGGACACCTCGATGAACAACAGCCCTCATTCACCACTGAGAAGGCGAAGGCGGCAGAGGAGCCTCTCTCATTACGTCATCGATTTCGTAGTGAGAAAAGGCTAAAGGACAGAACGATGTATTGCGTCTCTATCAGCGATTAATGGTGCATTTGTCAGGGAGACAGACGAATGATTCACACCAGAAGGCTGAGAGGTTTCTTCTCATTAAGTGATGAGCACAATGCAGGATGCCATCAAATATCTTGACGTTTACTGGGTTTTCGTCATATTAGTGTTTTGGCGGTCTTTCCGTCGTTAAGCTTGGCTCATCGGGCGGGCTGTTACCATTACACTGAAAGACAGCTTGGATCTCGTTATTAAATCTTCACTTTCTCTCGCACAAACACTATTAATTTACCGGTATATTCACGGAAACAAGGTGATTACTCAACGCGTTAATAGTAAACAGGTATCATCATTACATATTCGCTTCGTGTTCTTATTTTAATTTTATTTATACGTTAACTGTTACTCTATCAACAAATACAGGTAACATATTGTAGTTAGGATATTGATACCATCCTTTTTCGATTGTTAATATCCCTTGTAAATGATTGAAGACATTTTTCTTTTATTCGAAAAAGGTCTCAGGAATAAATCTTGCCTACAGCATCCGTAACAATTCATAATTATAAAAACACACGTGTATGTAGTTATAACATATATATGTGTGTGTATATATATATATATATATATATATATATATATATATATATATATATATATATATATATATATATATATATATATATATATACATATATATATATATATATATATATATATATATATATATGTGTGTGTGTATATAGTGTATATATATATATATATATATATATATATATATATATATATATATATATATATATATATATATATATATATATGTATATATATATATATATATATATATATATATATATATATATATATATATATATATATATATATATATATATATATATGACAGATAACGTTGGCGCAAGTTACATCATTAAGGCTAAAGAGAAACAACCAAACAAATTAAAAATACATGAACATAACTTTGACTTTAAGAGTCTCAACAAATATACAAAAAACATACATAAAATGAAAGCAATTTAAAAAGCACCTGCTAGACTAAAAAGTTGAAGACTGGGTGATTCGGAAAGAAGGGAGAAGCAGCGAAGAAAGCCGGTTCAACCCAGATACAACTGTACAGAGGAGGTGTGTGAGTTCAACTTGGGCACTTACTGCTTAGTAAACAACGACTCTAATATAAGCAGTTCGTGTAAACGGTTTGTTTGGCTCAAGACAGAGAAGTCAGTATAATTGATGGTGGTTTTACAAATTTTTGCATGATTTCTGATATTAGAAAATTCAGGATTGGATACTCTGCAGGCAGTACGATGACTTACACCATTATGTGAATCAGCTCTGACTTTTAGCAATCGTTTAGTCGAACCCACGTAAGTCCCCAAATCACATCTGGAGCAAGTATATTTGTATACGACTGAAGATTGCAATATTGGGCAGAGTCTGTCTTTAAATTTGAAAAGTGATCCTATTGTAAGGGGATTTTTTCGAATTGATATATCTTGCAACATATTAAAGTGTTTTTCAATTGCAGACTTAAGATTCCTTCTAAATTTGTCGTCTTGGATGTATGGAATACTGGCATATAGTTTCTTTCGTGGAACATTGCTTATGGAAGGGGAGTCCGATAATTTCTTATTTAGAAAATTCTTGCAATGTTTAAAGAAAACATGTGAAGGAAACCAGTTATCAGAAAAATATTTAAACAGGAACAATATTTCTTTATGATACAATTCCCAGGAAGAGGTTAGAGTGTAAGTTCGATGGAGCAAGGTAAAAATTGAATTAAGTTTAAAATTATAAAAACAAGCACTATAAAAGTTTGAACCCAGACCGGAGAACGTCTTTTTTCTAAAAACGGAAGTGTTAAAATTATCACCACTTCGAAACACCAAAACATTCAAAAATGGTAATCGATCATTTTCCTCTCTCTCTAATGTAAACTTGATATTAGGATGTAATTCATTGATGTACGAGAGAAATTGATCGGCATGGAAAGCTGATTTGAAAAGAACAAAGGTGTCATTGACAAACCGTTTATACACAAGAAGATAAAAACCAAGGGGGCAATTTTCCAACATGTCCTCCTCCAGGGAGCACATGAAAATGTTGGAAAACGTGGGACTGAGAGGTGATCCCATTGCCATTCCGTCAACCTGTTTATAAAGATGATCATTAAAAATAAAGGCAGTGTCCAGCACTGATAATTGCAACAATTTCTTAAAAGGGCAACGATCGTAGTTAAAATAAGTGCCATTAGGTTCAATAGAAATTTTATCTAAAATAACCTCGATTGTTTCTTCTACTGGGACATTTGTAAATAAAGATTCAACATCGTAACTGGTCATATATAAGTCAGAGTCTTGACATAAAACATATGATTTGAATTCTTCGGAGTTTTTCAAGGTATGTTGATTAGAAGTAAATGGTTCTAGTAAAGGAACTAGGTATTTAGCTAGTTTCTAATTCGGAGAATGAATTGATGACAATATTGGTCCATTGGGTTTTCCTTCTTTGTGTTTTAGGTAGACCGTAAAGGACTCCAAACGATGTACCTGAACAATAATAGTCTTCGTAAGTTGTCTTTTGCTAATGAACATTCTTAGTATAAAGTTCTTTTAAAAATCTATTGATTTTGTCGCAACTTTAATATATGTTTACATTCAGGTTTCCCAATTTTCTGAAACTTGCTTTCACCCCTCAGAATAGACTCTATTCTGAGGGATGAAAGCAACTTTTTAGTCTAGCTGGTGCTTTTTAAATTGCTTTCATTTTATGTATGTTTTTTGTATATTTGTTGAGACTCTTAAAGTCAAAGTTATGTTTCATGTATTTTTAATTTGTGTTGTTTCTCTTTTAGCCTTGATGATGTAACTATGTGTTACGAAACGCGTCGGCAATAAATGTACTATCACCTGATGACCGGCTATCTCCTTGTCACCCTGTCCTTCCATAAATATATATGATATATAATAATATATATATATATATATATATACATATAATATATATAGAATATATATAATATATATAAAATATACTATTATATATATATATAAAGTAGATAGATAGCCAAAGCAATCTGGGAGACAGCGCACGGATCTAGCAACCTCAATTTAAAATGGAAGGGTAACCCATGATGGAGCTCATCCCTGTAAAGGGAGTGTTATACAGAGCACTAGAATTACCCTTCCTGTCGCATAGACCGTCAACGAGAAAATGAGACCCGCCGACCATAGGAGTTCAGCACCCCAATGACGTCATGTTTGGAAGCTAAGGCATAGCCACTAAAGTCCGCATCTGGCCAAGAACTGTGTATGTCCATTTGTCTTTTACTCCTGAAGACGTTGGCGATGAGCGAGGAAATGGCCCGTCTACTATTAATAAATAAGAAGAAAGACACGTGATTAATTTTACCACATTCCCGAGAGGCATCCCTGAAGAGAAAAACAAGAAATACAGTCTGACTCAAAGTCTAGATGAAAAGATACTATCTGTGGATAAAGCCATTTACTTCAATAGGAATTGCACAAGAGACAAATATTCCCAAATTGTGTGTGTATATATATATATATATATATATATATATATTTATGTATATATATATATATATATATACACACACACAGCATATATATATTATTTTACTATATACCGTGTATATATATATATATATATATATATATATATATATATATATATATATATATATATATATTCTAATGATAATAATACTGATATAAAATATGATACGTGTAATAATTATTTGACCTTGTATATCTCTAATATAAATTATATAAATCTGGTAGGTATCAGAAATAATAAGGATGAAACTAAAGTAAAATACAGTATTTCATAGGCAAACGCTTTGTAACTGGTCCTGCT
>NC_087208.1:78939324-78954324 GCF_015104395.2 Macrobrachium nipponense | reverse complement strand
CGTTTCCTCCTGATCGACAGGACATTCGGCATTACGACGATGCGCCTGTCAAAAAGGATTTCCTGCCACGCCCAGGAGGGCGCCATTAGGCAGCACGCCCTTGTAGTACACCACAGAAACATCACGAGAGACGACATCGTCAGGAATATTAAGATCATCGGAGAGCACCTGACCCACGACGTCTGCGTCTCCTGGAAGCGCTGCTCATCCTCGAAGAAAAGCCTCCCCTTAATACCACCCAAGAAGCGTTCCTGATACCGACGTGTGTGAGGAGGACCACACCCCTCCCCCCCAACGAAAGTACCAGCGCGCATGAAACGAACACCGGACATGAGAATAATACCAGGGATGACGTCACTCAGGTAGAAGCCAATCAAGAGGGTCCGGTGATACCCCCCACCCTGGGAGGTCTGCAAGACTCGTCAACGCCCGCCGTATGAGTCACCTTCCCGGGAACCAATGAAAACCCGACCTGCCGGAGAGGTGCTCTGACCGTACTCAAGAGCTCGCAACACCACGATAAAAGGAGATGGACTCGCCACTTGCCCACGCTACGGGCTGCTCTGTGAGCAAGAGCCCGTGCTGGCATAAAGCCAGCTTAATCTTAAACAACAACAACACTTGCCCGTGCTGGCACAAGGCCAGCTTAATCTTAAACAACAACCACTGGAAATCAGTCCCTCAGCAGTTATCGCTGATAATGTCCTGTCGATCAGGAGGAAACGTCGCGTTAAAGAGAGAGAGAGAGAGAGAGAGAGAGAGGGAGAGAGAGAATTGTATAAGTAATAATAAATCAAATGACTCAACCGAATTTTATCATGCCCTTTGGTGCGTGCTCGTCAGTCTAAGCAACAACGAGAAATCCGTCATCAGAAAGATAGAGAAGACTCTTTACAAGATTAATAGTGCTGAAGCAGCAGTCATTTTTAACAAAACATGTCTACGAGAGGGTCTCCTTCCGAAATATTATTATTATTATTATTATTATTATTTTATTATTATTATTATTATTATTATTATTGTCATATAAGGAAATCTACCTGCAAAAATAGATGAAAATGAAAATTTTACTATGAATGCTGAATGAAAGCAACTGGTGATCCTACAGTGTGTTTGAGAGTTGCAAAGGAAGAAGTTAGGGTAAAAGATGTTAGTCACAATCGCAGAATCAAAATAGGTATTCGAATCTTTGATAAAGGTCTGGCAAACAGGTTAAATTTTGCATTCAAGTGACTGTTGTCCAGTTTTTCTTTTTCAGAACTGAAGTGTCTCATTGGAACCTTGATTATAGAAAATAGTGGGAATTGCTGCGATGAGTTTTCCAGAATGCAAGTGAATTACTTTGTAAAGTGGTGATATTTGTAGATCGAATACTCTGAAGTTCCTAGAGAGTAGGAAGATGGAGAGACGCAGTACTACTTACAGGGGTGAGGGAGTCAACAGGTGTTGTTGAAATGGAAGGAACACGACTTCCAGGAAGCTCTGTCATGTGATCAGGACAGATGTGCTTAGCATTGTGGAAGGACAGATGTTGAAACATTGCCAATGAGTCCTCATACCGTGTAGTAATATGAAATATGTATATATATATATATATATATATATATATATATATATATATATATATATATATATATATATATATATATATATGCGTGTGTGTGTGTGTGTAAAGGAGATGAATTATTGTACCCATTTGTCACCTTTAGTTAAAGAAAGGAATTAGGTTACATTGAGCTGCAGATGTCTGCGTTAACCGGGAGGAGTCCACTGTAGCACAGCGGCCTCCCTCATAAATGTGCAAATGCTTCAGCATGCTCTATTAAACACTTTTTTTTTATGAAGGCAAAGTTATCAAGAAATTATTATGGTGAAATAAATGATCTAGTCTTGTTTAATTATTTCCCGTATTTATATTGATCATACCAGGAGGAGCTATATGATACATTAAGATGAAATTGACCAGTGATTTATGGTTATGAATGCAACCATTATTTATTATTGTGTAAATTAATCTTTTTACTGCGATTTGGGGTTATGAAAGAAAAAAATGATTATATTATTGTGTAAATGAATCTTTTTACTTTTTTGCGTTGACAGAAATCGTACAGTTAGGAAAACGAAGAAATATGACGCGTCGCCCTCTTCATTATCACGATAAATGCTGGGCGCGCGCAAATACGTCTCCCGCAGACCTCGTCTTTATCAAGACGTACGTAGATGAAGGCAACGGTTTTTTTCTATAAGAGAAATAGGCGCTGCTCCTGATGGCACGACGCCATAATTCTCGAGGTGCCACAACCATGAATTGGATATCCGTTCTATGCATTTAGATGGGTCCAATCTGACTGCTTCCAGCCGGATGTTGGGGCATCGGTTGCCCTTCGTCCAAGGATTTATAATTATGGGTTTGCTTTCAGTGGTTTACTTTTTCAGTCTGCCCAAGGTTTATTGTGCCGTGTGCGCGAGTGTGAAAGAGAGATACAGAGAAGGGGAGAGAAACGAAAGAGACAGAGAGAGAGAGAGGGTGAGATGAAGCAAGAGGATGTATGAGAGAGGGATAAATTAAGGCTAAACATCAGTTGTTGCAGGAAATCACATGTTCACCATTCGTTCCAGGAAGTTCCATCCCATTTTCCTTATCACTCTACATAATATTCCTTTCACTGCTTTATAACACTGAATTTCGTTTAAAATAATCTTTGGATATTGATTTTGTATGAACTTATGTCCGAATCACATGTTCTTCCTTTAAAATAATTCTGAATAAACATATTTGTTTATTCTTTAATGACCTTCCCTTCTTCTATTGCATTGCGAGTCTTTGTACTTTTGTCTGTCGTCGATGACCACAACAGACTTGTCATCAGTTTACAGACTCAAAACCAGATAGTTTGTAATGATAATCTATTGTAAGTTTTGTGTATTTACGTATTCGTTATTTCGGGGATTTTTCTTCTTTTTTTTCGAACAAGGGACGCAAATCAATGGATGCCTTGGCAAAGACTGGCAAATGTTATCTGAAGTCGTAGGGTTTCCATTATGACGAACGTTTCCAACTCCTGACGGACTTCTCAATATTGGAATGAAAAGAAATGGTCGTTACAAAGTAGTTGGAAATTCTAGCTAGTGGATAAAGGAAATCTTCAACAAAAGAGGAATGCGGATGCCATTAAAATAATATAACAGTAGTTTCGTTAATTGTAAATTTCAATATGACAGACAACCTAATGCCCATTTCTAGCCAGGCATGAATAATGGCGAAGCAGGTGGAAAGACATTAAATAAATATGCCTACCTATCATAAATGTCACTCTTTCAGTGTTTAATCCAGTAAAATATATCTGAATTTGATAAATATATCTTGTACACCGTGCCAAAAATACATTCCAATCCATAATGATAACATGAAGAGTAAAATGCAGAACCCTTGTCTCTTTCAACCTCAGTTCGAGTCCTACTCAAGGTCTAGATGGTCCTACGGTGCAGAAAAAAGTTTCATTACAACCCCAATTCGGGTCCTACCAAGCAGGAAGTTTTGTTAGGTAGGTGTAACTTCAGTTCAAGTCCTGCCATGAAGGAAGTTTCATTTCCACCCCAGTTCGAGTCCTACCATGCACGAAGTTTCGTTACAACCGAATTCCGAGTCCTACCAGGAAGTTTCGTTATAACTTCAGTTTGAGTCGTACTGCGCAGGAAGTTTCATTATAGCCATCTTTAGAGTCATACCATGCAGAAAGTTCCATTATAACCCCAGTTTGAGTCCTATCATGCAGGAAGTGCTTTTATAGCCCCAGTTCGAGTCATACTATGCAGAAAGTTTTATTACAAATCCAGTTTGAATGCTACTGTGCAGAAGTTTCACAATAACCCCATTCCGAGTCGCTCTTTGCAACAGTCTTACTGTGCAGGGAGTTTCGTTAAAACCCACGTTCGAGTCCATAAACCGACGTTTGAGCGTAAGACAAACGAGCGCGAAGCAATTGAGCGCAGTAACAGTTGAGCGCCGACTGTCGAGTGTCAGAAATGCAAAATTATGCTAAGATTTGATAACTTAATAATCTAATGAAGAAAAATCCAATAAAGAGATAAAAATATAGTTCGATTAACATTAGCTAGAAATATTAGTGAATGATTTTTACTCTCTATTACTAGTTGTTTATTCATTACAGTTGTTTGATCATTACTATAACACAAATTCTCTCTACTACTTGTTTTGTTACTGCAGTCGTTTAGTTACTATCTTTAGACTTGTTTGGTTATTATGATTCCGTTTCGGACAAATAAAAACAAAGAGTTTTTCTAAAGAAGAAGAGAAGCTATGCTTCCCCCTAGTGTCTGTCTGGAAAGTGTCTGAACGTATTGTCAGTGTTCGAACATCCACGTACAAATAATTCCTTAGCGGGGTGGCACAGGGCAACGAAGATGTCCATAGGGCATATGCATCATACAGTTTACAAATTCATAGATATCTTAGGACTGTAACAAATCATACGTCAAATAAAATTGTCAGAATAGGTGCTGGGCGGCACGTAGATGCAAAACATACTATGTCAGAAAAAGCCATATCAAAAATTGCTAACGAATATTCTGCAAGAGACCCAGTAATATCTCCGTTCAATATCTTAGTATAAGGCTACCCAGCGGAAGTTGTGAAACAAGATATTCATTATTTATAAATATCAATTATTTTAGACATTTCATATATTCACGTCATACATAGAAATAAAAGATGTTACATTCTGCTTTCAATTTGTTTGAATTATTTTGAGATATTTTATACTTACATCTCAGAACAAATGGTATTTAAAGGTGTCACATTTTTTCCTTTCTTTTCCTTTCCATAAAAAATAGTCAATAACCACCAGTAGTTCATTTAAAAACTGTTTGACAATGTCTAGGAAACGCAAGATATAAAATCATCTGTAACCAAAAGATAAAAAAAAAAAAAATCAATAGGGAGAGTATTAAAACAGTAGAAGAGTTGTATAAAGTCAGGATCAAATGTAAGTATAAGTTTGCTTTTCTGATGCTAAAGTGTCGGTGCTCAACTGTTACTGCGCTCACTTATCTTGCGCTCAAAGGTCGGCACAGTTTTGTCTGCAAACCGTTCGAGTCCTATCGCGCAGGAAGTTTTCCTACAACTCCAGTGCAAGTCCTTCAGTACAGGAAGCTCCATTACAACTTCATTCCGAGTCTTACCATCCAGGAAGTTTCGTTATAACTTAAGTGTGAGTCGTACTGTGCAGCAAGTTTCATTACAACTCCATGAAGAGTTCTACCATGCAGAAAGTTCCACTACAACCCTAGTTTGATTCCTATCATGCAGGAAGTTCCATTACATGCGTAAATTTTCATTTCAAACCCAGTAAGTGTCCTATTATGCAGAAAATTTACATAATATCCCGAGTTTGAGTCCTAACTTGTTTTTTATTACAATCCTAGTTCAAGTCCTATTGTGCAGAAGGTTTTCTTTCAACTTCAGTTGGAGTACTGAAGGGCAAAATGTTTCACAACCCCAGTTCAAGTCATATCATGCAAAAGGCTTTGTATCAACCCCAGCTCGAACCTTACTGTTCAGTAATATGCATAACAATTCGCAGTTCGAATCATACCAGAATGTTTCATTATAACCCCAGTTAGAGTCCTGTTGTGCTAGATCTTTTGTTAAAACCCCAGTTTGAGCCCAACTTGCAGACATTTTTATTACAAATCCAGTTTTAGTCCTACTATTCAGAAAGATCAATAACAACACTAGTTTGAGTCCTACCTTGTAAGAATTTGCATTATATACAACCCATTCCAAGTCCTATTGTGTAGAAAAATTAATAACAACTACAGTCCAAGTCCTATTATGCAGAAAGTTTCATGTTATCCAAGTTCGAATTCTACTATGCAGAGAGTCATTACAACTACAATTCGAGCCCAACAGTGCAGAAAGTTTCATAACAACCCAGTTCGAACACTACTGTGCAGAGAGTTATTACAACCCCAGTTCGAGCCCTACAATGCAGAAAGTTTCACAATAGTCACAGTTCAAATCCTACTGTGAAGAGTCATTACAACTCCAGTTCAAGTCCAACTGTACATAAAGTTTCATCACAACCCAGATCAAGTCCTACTGTGCAGAAAGTTTCATTGCAACCCCATTTCAATTACTACTGTACATAAAGTTTCATAACAACTCCAGTTCAGGTTCTATTGTGCATAAAAGTTTATTACAACCCAGTTCAAGTCTTATTGTGCATAAAGTTTCATTACAACCCAGTTCGAATCCTACTGTGCAGAGTCACAACCCCAGTTCGAGTCCAACTGCACACAAACTTTCATAACAACCCAGTTCAAGTCCTATTGTGCAGAGTTTCATAACAACCCCAGTTAAAGTTCTGTTGTGCAGAAAGTTCCATAACAACCCCAGTGTAAGTCATATTATGCAGAAAATTTTATTACAACTCCATTTAAAGTCCTATTGTGCATAAAGTTTCATTACAACCCAGTTAAAGTCCTATTGTGCAAAAAGTTTTATTACAGCCCATTTCAAGTCCTATTGTACAGAATGTTTCATAACAACTCCAGTTCAAGTCCTGTTGTGCATAAAGTTTCATTATGACCCCATTTCTCGAGTACAACTGTGAATACAGTTCCAGTTCAACCTATTCAAATCCTATTGTGCAGAAAGTTTCATAACAACCCTAGTTCCTGTTCGACTGTGCAGAAACTTTCATTATAACTCAGTTCAAGTCCTATTATGCAGAAAGTTTTATAACAACCCCAGTTCAAGTTCTATTGTGCAGAAAGTTTCATAACAATCTCAGTTCAATTCCTATTGAGCATTTACGTTTCATTACATCCCCATTTCAAGTACTGATGTGCCTAAAGTTTCATTACAACCTAATTCAAGTTCTATTATACAGAAAGTTTCATTACACCCCAATTCAAGAACTAATGTGCTGAAAATATCATAATGAAGTCTCATAACATTCCCAGTTCAAATCCTGCATTCTAGAGAGTCAGTACAACCCCAGTTGGAGTCCTACAGTACATAAAATTTCATAACAACCCAGTTTGAATCCTACTGTGCTGAGTCATTGCAACCCCAGTTTGAGTCTTACAGTGCAGAAAGTTTCAGGATAATCCCAGTTCGAATCCTACTGCGAAGAGTTATTACAACATCAATTCGAGTTCTACAGTGTAGAGATTCATTACAACAATAGTTCGAGTCCTCGGCGCACAAAGTTTCATAACAGTCCCAGGTCGAATCCTACTGTGCAGAGAGTTATTACAACCTCAGTTCAAGTCCTACAGTGTAGAAAGTTTCATAACGTCCCAGGTCGAATCTACTGTGCAGAGAGTTATTACAACCTCAGTTCAAGTCCTACAGTGCAGAAAGTTTCATAACGGTCCCAGGTCGAATCCTACTGTGCAGAGAGTTATTACAACCTCAGTTCAAGTCCTACAGTGCAGAAAGTTTCATAAACGGTCCCAGGTCGAATCCTACTGTGCAGAGAGTTATTACAACCTCAGTTCAAGTCCTACAGTGCAGAAAGTTTCATAACGGTCCCAGGTCGAATCCTACTGTGCAGAGAGTCATTACAACCTCAGTTCGAGTCCTACAGCGCACAAAGTTTCATAACAGTCCCAGGTCGAATCCTACTGTGCAGAGAGTCATTACAACCTCAGTTCAAGTCCTACAGTGCAGAAAGTTTCATAACGGTCCCAGGTCGAATCCTACTGTGCAGAGGAGTCTTACAACTGTGCAAATAGTTTCATAAAACCCCAGTTTGAGTCGTAAAGTTTAGGAAGTTTCATTAACCCCAGTTCGAGTCCTACTATGAAAGAAGTTTCAAACCAACCCCAGTTCCAACCCTACAATGCAGAAATTTTCATAACAACCCCAGTTCGAGTCCTACCTTTTAAGAAGTTTCATAATAACCCCAGTTTGAGTTCTACCTTTGTAAGAAGTTTTATAACCACCCAAGTTCGAATCTTATTATGCAGAAAGTTTCATAACTAACCCATTTCGAATCCTAATATGCACAAAGTTTTCATTCCTTGCCCCGTTCCGGCACTACCACACAGAAAGGATCATAGCAACCCCAGTTTGAGTAGTACAGTGCAGAAAGTTTCATTATCATCCAAGTTCGAGTTCTACCGGGCAGGAATTTTCATTAAAATCCCAGTTTGAGTACTACTATGCAGGAAGTTTCATTTCGACTCCAGTTCGAGTCCTTCCATACAGAAATATTCATTGCAACTTTAGTATACAGTCGTAGCATGCACGAAGTTTCGTTATTTAAATTCCAAATGTAGATCAACATTTATCCAGAAACATTCCAAAGATATTATGGAACGTGATACCATGCTATGATGGCAACCTCATCCCAACTGACTTGTTCAATGCCTAAAAAATGATATTATGTAACGTCCCACTAGTTAAGCGGAAAAGTACACACACAATATATATATATATATATATATATATATATATATATATATATATATATATATATATATATATAGAGAGAGAGAGAGAGACAGAGACAGAGACAGAGACAGAGAGAATCTCACGCACAGAACCAATTCCAGTAATTTCATTAAAGACAATCTTTATATATAAAAAATGGATATGCATGCATGTTAGTATGTTTCAGCTTAACTCTGACATTCATCAAGGAATTTCAACCAAATTTGATATAGTACGTATGACTTTCTATCTGGAAAAGAATACTGTGGGGAGTAAGACATCACAAGCACCAAAGGGCATCAAAGGAGGGTTGTGGGTGCGAAGGTCTTCTCTGAAACGGGTCTGGCTCTACCAGTATATTTAGTAATAACTTCATAAGCTCTATGGGTTCATCATACTAATTTTGGTATACATTTGACTTCCTATCTGGAAAAGAATACTGTGGGGGTAAGACATCACTGGCACCAAAGGGGTTGGGGGTGGTAAGGGGGTGACATGTAAAAAATAACCAAAAATGACAGATATTAGTGTCCAATCCAACGATTCCCAACCAGGGGTTCCAGGGAACCTTGGTGTTCCTCATGCAATCATCTGGGGTTCCTCAAGAGTCTTTAAATAAATATGTATTGCAAATGACTGATCTGAATTAACACAGCTCGAATAGAAGTGGTTTATATTATATATATGTATATATATATATATATATATATATATATATATATATATATATATATATATATATATGAGCCTGAGATAAAGATTCCCTGGGATATGAAAAACTGTTTCGGGGGTTCCTTGAAGGCATAAAGGTTGGGAATCACTGGTGTAATCCATAGTTCTTGAGTTCACCAAGATGAATAGCGAAACAAACCAATAACTTTAAATTCAAGTTCAACCCCAGTAGGGAGACGGGGTGAGAAGGGGTGGAAAATAGAATATAAAAAATGACAGATATTAGTGTCTAATCCATAGTTTTCTAGGTCACTGAGATGAACAGTGTCACTCCCAATGCCCTTTAAGTCCAAGTTCAGCCCCAATAGAAATGGGGGTTGAGGAGGAGTGAGATATAAAATGTCAAAAACGCTGGGCAATGTAATTGAAGAAACTATCTTAACAGGAGAGAGAGAGAGAGAGAGGAGAGAGAGAGAGAGAGAGAGAGAGAGAGAGAGAGAGAGAGTTTATCAGTTATCATTCAGTTTTCCCAGGCTGCACCGGGTTGGTCAGCTGGTATTTTTATAATTATTGAACGTTATGAGAAGGGTGGTCTTGGAAAATAGAATTTTGGGTTGCTTAGCATCTTTGCCTTCTATGCAAATCAAGACTTAATATCTCACATACGATGCATGCTTCAAGTAAAACACCTCTCATAGTGTGGACAGGTCATTAGAAGCAGACCATAAAAAAAGATTTAATGGGGGCAATATATACGAAATTACACGCCAGGCATGCCATCATAACTGAAGAATGCCTGGCGTGTAATTTCGTGCATAAGAGTCATCAAGATGTCAATATCTCATCCGAAATTGGCTTCCATATGGAACTTTCAAGTCCAACGAAATGACTTCACTTGGTGAATTCATTACTTCTAACAACGTAAGGTAAGTGCCAATAAAGTTGAGAGTGGCAGTAAAACCAAGCATTTTTAATGCATCTTATTTTCAAGCGAACGTTATTTTGCACAAGAAGAGGTCAATAGTTGAACAATTTGTAAAAGGCTTCTTGTGTTTAATGTTTGTTTTCTTTTTTTAAAATATGAATTAATGAAGTCGAGGAACAGTTGGAACAATGTTTACTAGAAGATGATGTATCTATTTTGTTTGCAGAAGTCTTGACTTAGTTTACTTTTTTTTTTTTTACTACAAACCTTTTTCTTATTTTCAGGTATGACCTTCAAGTCCCATTTCATCTTCATTGAAATAAGATGTGGGAGAAACGCAATTCTTAAGTGATAATTAAAAAAAAAAACTTTGAATATTTATTTTATAACATAGAAGACCATGCTACTTTATAAATAGACATATGCACCCCTTGTATGTCAGTGACTAAGTCCAAAAAAGAACTTTGAATGTTTCCATCTCCGAGACATTTCCAAAGCATCCATCTTGCTTTTCAAATTCAACGTTATTTATGTGAATCTATAATCTTCCTTTATACTTTAGAAGCACGAGGATGTCCGTGTGCCTAAAATAATGCAAAATCCAATGCTTCTATGAAAAAAAATGAATAATGCCCTCTTCCTCTCCTAATTAGGCATTTCATCCACAAGCTTACGTCATAGTTAAAAACAATAATAGTAGACATAGACATAATGTGACCAAAAATCTGATGTCAATATGCTATCGCAAGTACAGACCATTATTATCATTATTTCATTAAATCCCCAATGTATAAAATACACACCCACATTCGGATGAGAACAGCAGTCGTATAGAAATCCCAACCAAACCAACAGTCAAAGAAAGCGACTTACTAGCCAATACAATAGCCATGATTTGTCGACACGGGAACCACTCACGTATTGATACCAAGGGTAGCCTCTATCAGAGTCGCCCAACAAGTGTGAAGCAACCCACAGCCCAACAGTGCGACCGATTTCTGAACGTTAAGTAGCCGAGGACAAAGCGAGTCCAGCTGACAAATAAAAATCGTCCTGGTGACGAAAGTAACGAACCTTTTCTTCATGACCATGTGACTCTAGCTTCAGTGAATTATTAATGCAAATATCAATTTCATAAGCGAAGGAACTCTTCAAATGTAAAAAATCATTTGATTATGGACGTCTCTCATTCTTTTCAAACGATGTTACTGGACCGCAGGGTGCTGATTTAATGTATTATTTATAAATGAGAACGCTCGGATGATTCAAATAGTCATATTCAGTTGTTTTAACGCTAGAGAATTTAGTGAAAATAGATTTAACCTTTATGGCATTTCTACCTTCAGTATTTTTCACGCACAGGTCAAATGACGTCAACAGTTTCTGGGAGTTATATTTATAAAAAAACATAAATCTTAAATTATTTTCCAATCATATCCAAGATAGACTCTGAATAAAAACTTCCCTACACGAGAAATACGAACTTAATGTTATCTGTAAACATGGTAGAGCAATATTTTCACTCATTTATCAAAATATATATTCCAAACTTTACTCCAATGTACTAATATCTACTAGACTGAAATCACCTAGGAGGCTACCTAATACTCGTAACGACATATTAGTCAGCAGTTACCAATATAGATGACCAAATTCAAGACGATTATATCTTCAATGAAAGCGTGAATCGTCAATTTTGACTATTTGCATACTAAATATATTGCAATTGAGTTCAACTTCGATTTTACCACCGGCATTACCTATTTGGTGCAAACCCAGGCGACAATCGATATCGATGACCCTGATAGTTGGCCAGCCACATAATTTCCAACAAATCATTCAATCCTGACGGCAAGATGCTGGAAGAACAACTTTACTTAGTCTGTCTGTCTCTCTCTCTCTTTTATATATATATATATATATATATATATATATATATATTATATATTATATATATATATATATATGTATGTATAAAAAACTATAATTTCTCCAGCTAGTGACTGCTTAACAATCTCATGACCAAATAACAATCCTTAACAAGACAGACAGTTAATGAGGACAAACAACAAAACATCTGCATTTACCGGCTTAATATCAGCGGATGAAATATTTTCTGAAAGCGTAAATCAGATGTAGGAATTGAAATGTGTCTGAGCTCTAAAGAACATGACTGCTTTGTTTCTTAAATCTCGCAATCCTTTCATGTCACTGGTATGTTATTCATTTGTTCTCGTTAATTGCTTGTTTCATATTTGCTATTGTTAACACTGCCAATGTACTTTACAAGTTATAGATTTTTCGCTGAAAGTTAATGGTCATTGTACTTTATAATTGAGCATTTGTTTCTGCTTATGGGGTTGAATTTTTATTTTCTTTTTCAATATTTAGAGGAAATAAAGAAACGCTGCCGTGAACTGTATATTCCCCTGGATTGCTAGCCACCCCTCTCTCTCTCTCTCTCTATATATATATACATATATATATATATATATATATATATATATATATATATATATATATATATATATATATATATATATATGTATATATATATATATATATATATATATATATATATATATATAGATATATATATATAATGTATATATATATATATATATATATATATATATATATATATATATATATATATATATATATATATATATATATATATATATAGCATATAAACGTTAACCTGAACAGACTGTAAGTAGCATTGCAACCTTAATAAACAGAAATATGTCCTTAAATCGATAGTGTTCTGCTGAGTTTAAAAAATGTTATACTGTCTTGGAAATGGATGTTTTTCTCTGTCTAAATTGAAAACATTAAAAAAAAAAAAAAAAAAACAAAAAAAAAAAAAACAAAAAAAAACAATTGAACCATGGCAAAAGAGTTTCTTTATCTTTTAGTACACAATGCTACTAATACTCCTGCCAAGAAAATTTGGAACAATAATATCTTAAAAAGTGCTTTACGATCTCCCTAAGTATCAGATTTATTGCCCTTCATATTCCTGTTATTTCCTGTCATGTTTTCGCTAATACCGCTGGACTGCGGTAGAAATGGATAATGATATTAAGCTCCAAACAAACTTTTTCTCCCTTCCCCCGTTAATGATTCCCTCATTCCTTTTCCTCCTGAGGTTTCTGGAGTATTTGGTTTTCCTTAAGCCTTTGTCTACCTCCTGATATTCAAGTGCATACCAGCTTTGATATTCATGTCGCTATTCTCTTAACCATTTAGTTACGATGCATTTAACCCACTGCACCCTATAATTGATCTCTTCATAAAACAACACTTAAACACAACTTCTCTCATATATTGACAAAATTGATGGCACATAAAGTCACACTTCCCTCTTCCCTATGCCCTTCTGAAATGGAAGAAATATCTCCTCATCCATTTGAGGGGAACCTTTCCATCAGCGAGAATTACTTTGGCCCGCAAATCATTTACAAGCATCCGGATAAACACAGCAACCTTTGATTGGCTAATCCCATCAACTCTAGGCACCTTCCCTTTCTGCAGTCGATTTATGGCCTTGAGCGTAACTCTGCAGCACCCAACAGCCACATTTATAAGTCTTCTCAAAGTAATAACTTGGCACTTCCTCTTAATGTCCACTTGCTGTGACGCAAGCGCCCTCGAAAACACATGCATGCATGCATCTCTCTCTCTCTCTCTCTCTCTCTCTCTCTCTCTCTCTCTCTCTCTCTCTCTCTCATATATATATATATATATATATATATATATCTATATATATATATATATATATATATATATATATATATATATATCACACACACACATATATATATATAATATATATATATATATATATATATATATATATATATATATATATATATATATATATATATATATATATATGTATATATATTTATAAATATATATAAACGAATATCACAGGAAAAAATTAGTCAGAAATCCAAGCACTTTCGTCTTACTAAGACATTGTCAAGGAGCTAATGAAATACAATTGGAGAGAAAGGTCTCACGTACACAACAAGATCAAGAATACCAAATGGTTAATTGTCAAAAGGGTAAAAATTAAAAGAGATAATCCAGGATTATCGGATATCACACGGTCACAAACCTAAACAGATTTGACCCTAACTGAAATTACAAAGTACTTTTACAGTCCAAAACATGTAAAAACTGAATATATTAATTTTGTTGCTTATATTTATCTACAACTTTTTTCATTATGAAAGCATCTACTTTAAATAAACTAAGACTTAAATGTAGAACATTTCTATTATTTGACTTGATGAAACAAGATTCAATGATAGTCCTTTTAACTGTGTCATTACATGGGATTAAGGCTCTTGCTTCACTCCAGTTAATAGGATGATCTAAATCTCTCATATGTACGAATAAAGCATTCGATATTTGCCCAGTTCTCACAGAATATTGGTGCTGTTTGAGACGTTGTGAAAGAGATTTACCGTTATGTCCGTAATAGACTTTATCACATTTTTTGCAAGGAATTTCATATATGCAGCCTGGAAGATGTTTAGGAGAATTTTTTATTACTAAACTCTTGCCATTAATATTACTGAAAACAACATTTATGTTAAATAGCTTTAAAATTCTAGGAATATCTAAAAACCTTTCATCATAGGATAATTTTAGAATGTTATGCTTACTAAATTCAAGTTTGTCATTAGTTGAATAAAAAAATTTTCTAGTTCTTTTCCATGCCACAGCTATAAAAGTCCTTGGGTATTTAAGTTTCAATGCAATATCATAAATAGTTTTAATTTCAGCGTCAACAAACTCCGGGCTACAGACATGTAAAGCCCTTAGGAACATCCCAGAAAAAACAGAGAATTTAACAATTTGATTGTGATTGGAGTAGTAATGAACAAAAGAGGCAATGTTAGTTGATTTTCAAAAGACTGAAAAG
>NC_087208.1:78921824-78929324 GCF_015104395.2 Macrobrachium nipponense | reverse complement strand
TAAACCATTTCAAGACTGATTATGAACTCTAACTAAATGCAACATCATTAACAGTTTTGGACACAGCAAAACTTGGAAACAAAGTTACTACCGAACCATCAATGACATCAGGTAACGTCATAGAGGGAGGAGGCTTGGGTCACTCCAAAACCTTTCGGACGACAACTTACAGAAGTGATAATTGGCAACTTTCCCTGAAATGCATACCACCACCATATAGTAATAACTACCATGATGTGTATATGCGAAATTTCCCGCTTGTTACTTTTCCAACTGTATTTTAATATTTACTATAGAATTAAAAGATGTCACATTCATAACACCGAAGTTATCAACATTTGTATATTTCCTTTTTTCATCTGCATAATATCTGTAAACACTCCTCTACAAAAGCGTTACAACCCTTCGTAACAATTGTAATTGTTACGTACATACCTTTATGCATTTGCTACGAATAAAACTTTTCAAGAAAGTAATATAACATTATTCTTTGCAGAATTTTGAAAATCATTTTGGATATGAAGATGAAAATTCCCTGCAGTGTAATGGAAGACAACTCGTCAAACACGTCTCTCTCTCTCTCTCTCTCTCTCTCTCTCTCTCTCTCTCTCTCTCTCCGTTGTAACGGCGGATGAGGGGCTCGAAATGAGCCGCGCCAATGATCCGCCTAACAGGGTCGTCTCCCTATACTAGGTATTTATATTACCTCTTCCGTCATGCAAACACACACACTCGGTTGGTCTGCTGATGCCAAGCGGCTGAGCAATGTCGGTTATTGAAACACCGCTCGTGAGGTCATAAGGTAGGGGACGAGATTGCGGCGATGTTTATCTAGTTTTATGAGCCCACTTTCGAAATACCTAATTATGGAAGATATGTAAGTAACTTTACTCGTGTAATCTCCCAACAAGCATTAGATACTATGTTTCAGCATTCACGATTAATATCTCGATTCAAACTATTTCTCCCCGAGTTTTCATTTCATCAAAGTGAACTTTTCAATACGTTTCGTCGAACCGTTGTGAGGAGAACGAAAACCACTGAAGGTCTGGTGCAAATGAGCCTCACTGTGGTAAATTCACGTCATGCTTTATTCGTTATTCTATGAATGAATAAATTTCGCCAATTTTCCATAATAATAAAGAAAGAAGGAAAATCCTGGTCCTGCGTTACCGGTAAGCTGGAATCCAGTCACCTCACTCTTGCTCTAATTAGTAATAAATCGACTTCCATATTTCCTAGAGGTAACTGGGTTTCTTCTTCATAACGACGCTAGATTACCTGCCACCAAAAACCTTCCTAGAATTTAGCTATACTACTCCTTTAACCAGGTAAAGAAATATACGCCGCTGAATTCCATAATCGAAAGCAACATCTGGTCTCGGGCAGTTTGCTTATATAACTGAAAAGGGTAAGATGTCTCGGACAATAGAAATTAATAAAGTTGACGGGTTATTGCATTGTGCGTGTTTATATATATATATATATATATATATATATATATATATATAATATATATATATATATATATATATATATATATAAAGGTTTTTGCCGCGAAGGAAAAAATGAAAAAGCGAGATACCCGAGTACTTTCGGTCCTGTTCACACCCTTGCCTTAGTAAAAGGGTCTGAACAGGACCGAAAGTACTCGGCTATCTCGGGCTATCTCGCTTTTTCATTTTCTCCTTTCTGGCAAAAACCAAATATTTATACATAGCATCACATATTATATACTTCGTGATGAAGTTATTCATATATATATTATATATATATATATATATATATATATATATATATATATATATATATATATATATATATATATTATTTAGGTATATCACGAAGATAAAATTACTGTTTCTTGTTCAAGCAAGAACCTTGTTCAGAAACAATTTTATAGAAATTAATGGAAACGGCAAATAGTATTGAATACAGTAAAGGGTTATTCAGGACAGACCAGCTCTTTCAATACAATTATGTAATATATTGACTTTGACTTAGGTTTCACTTAATTACCTATTTAGCCTCATTAGACTGTCAACCTTTTCTGTTGGATGAACTATGTACTAGACCATTTAGATTTTATATCACGCTTTATATTACCCTGTGACGGTTGTAAGCACCGTTACAACTTGTTTATGTTTTATGTAAGTCTTGAAATCAAATGTAAACATATGTCCCGTAGATGTTTTTCTTAAACTGTGTAGTCAGTAAAGTTCCTTGGAAGAGGCCTGATGGAAGTCGAAACTGTTAGGACAAATTAAGAACAATTCTCTCTCTCTCTCTCTCTCTCTCTCTCTCTCTCTCTCTCTCTCTCTCTCTCTCTCTCTCTCTACGCGTATGTGTGTGGTTTCGCCTTTGTTTTTATTCTAGAGTATGCCGATATTTATATTTAATACAATTATATAAACGCGGCGAAACTGATTCACTGCACTGTTTTGCCGAGTTTAGCAGTAGCCAGTCAGGCTCAAATGTCCCTAAGTGACTTGGTGATTTCACAAATTCCTTGAAACTTTCAAGGATTTCGTGAAATCCTTGGTTTCAAAGTCTTACTGCAATATTATATATATATATATATATATATATATATATATATATATATATATATATATATAATATATAATAGATCATGTATATACACATCTCACTAATGTCAGAGTAACAAGGTAATCAGGATAGTCCAATTATCTAAGTATACGACAACCATTAGGGTTACGACTACGGATAACAGCGAATAGAATGGAAAGTAATCCTTTTGCAAGATCCCGTTCTGGACACAATGATGGTATTCATAAAGTTCATTTTGAAATATACCGTGACCTAGCACTATGAGGTTGCATATAACGCGCTGTGGCTGTTACAAAATTCTCAAAATCACATATCGTTCTCCGACATTATTATGTCTACACAGCTCCTTCAGATCCATAATTTCACTGAGTGAGCGAATTGTATTTGAGCTTATTGAAACCCAACACACGCACACACATTATATTACGAAATCTGCCAGTCATTTTTTTGGCCACAATTTCTTTTCGATTTCTTTATATTTTAGGTACACCTATCACTGCGCCTAGACCAATAACGAAGAAATTCGATGCTCCCGTCCAAACTAGAATCCCACCAAATATGTGTTAGAGAGAGGTTGCCTAAGGCGTACTTAGCACGAAGGATATATAAGTCTATTCCTACGCTTCCCAACAAAGACCTGTTGAATTTGATACACGTTACTAGAGCTACGATGAGACCCAACCTTACCATCGTTACAGTTCCTAAACGTTTATTGTTATGCAGGGCGAATTTATAAATATAATATGCTTAGTAATATATCTGGCAAAAAGTTACCAAAAGAGTATATTGTGTAATACACACACACACACGCACACACACAGATATATATATATATATATATATATATATATATATATATATATATTATATATATATATATATATATATCGAAACTTTCTAGAAATCTAAAAACTGCGTCAGGATGGTGAAGTTTGGTTTATTCCATGGACCGTGGTCTATTCGAGCCCTAGTAGCGTGTGTAGTTGGATATACCGCCACCAGAGCGGCGCAGCTGCTTGCAGGGTCACAAGCGACTTGTAGTTGCAGTTAGTCGGGAACCGCGGAAGTTAAAAGTGTTTAGTGCGTTCTGTGATTTTTTTTAATCATTTGTTTATTTCGTACAGTAAGCAGCTTATAATGACAGAATGGACCCGTGAATTCTTCAAGAGATAATCGAATAACATTTCAATGGTAAGCAAAGCTAATTGAAATTTATTTACCCACAATTCTGTTCTCGTTATGAAATGTCTTGTCAGCCTTCCCTTGTTAACATGTCATATTTTCAGCAGTTATTGTAACACGGTGCTGCGGCGATTACAATTTTGAAATCAGAACATCGTTATTACTCTTACATGTGCTATATAATGAAACCGAATCTTGTTTTTTATTAAAAATGCTTAGTAGGCCTATAGGGCTAAAGTCACTGGTTGTGTCATCAAGTATCATCAGTCTACTAAACATGTTACTGTTCATATATGAGGGTACCTGCTTTTTTGTCACCATTAAGATTTATTCGTAGTAGCTAGGCTTGTACGATACAGACTATGCCCGCAATTCTTCAGGTGTAGAATTGTGAAGTCAACGTCAAAGTTGTTTAACTAAAAGCATTTCATCAAGCGTTTCTCAGCGAAATTCCGAACGTCACACTTGGTGAGTTTTTCTGGACGATGTAAACATACCGTAGAAAACAACTAATATTGTTCGATTCAACGTGAATTAGCCGTATTTTTGTGTGTGTAGCAAATCCTCGTTTAATTCATGGTTTCATCAAACAATAAGTAATTCTAGGCTATAACTCCGCACGGACGGCCTGCAGGGAACGTTCCCGTGAATACGGCAGCCACCAGGGATTGGGGCGTCATATGTACTATTTCGCCGTGTTTAGTTCTAGCCCCCGGGGTTAATTACAGTCGACCCCTCAAAAATAAGGGTAAATTCTTAAAAAGCAACCCAAATACTATTAGAAACTATAATTTCCAAAGCAGTACCCAACACGGAGTCAGTAATTAGGTCTACCAAACAATATGCTTCATAGATTTGTAATGGCAAGAAAGTTAAATCTGGTAGCCTCTAATATACCTATAGTCGATTTTTTTAAACCTGGCAAACTTGCACTTAACTTGCACTTAGCTGCTTGTCGCTGATTGGATGAATGTCGTGTTGTCCGAATCTCTCAGTTTTGTTTTCACACTGTTTCAGAATTGTGATTATACGGCCATAGATTGAGATAAGAGCCAAATTATGTAATGTTATGTAAATACCTGTTGTAATAAACTTAAGTATTAAGAAGTTACATACCAAATTATTATATAATAGTTAACAGTTATGAAACAGCACTCTCCGAAGCTGTAGACTTGAAATATGTTTCAAACGCATGAACTTTAATGTTTAAATTTCTAGCTAGGTTTTTAGCGCAATCATGCCGTTGGTGGTTTGGGAAAAACAAAACGTATTTATTGTACATTGCTGAAGGTTGTATAACACTTAAGAACAAAATACTACGTAGAAAATGTAAGCTTGCCGAAATATTTGGGGTGGAGGAGTGAAAAAGGAACAGCCGACGAGTTGTCGTCTGCACAGACCACCATCATCAATCAGCTTAAGAATCGGCTATCGAGCAGTTGGCTCAATGTCGTCGATTTCACCCATTTCAGCCATGGCCACAAGAGACGATATGGAACAAAGCAGAGATGAAGGCACTTCAAACACAAGGCATATGCATGCTGCTGGCAGTAGGCTTACCAGTTCAGTGCCGTAATATAATAATGAATGTTTTTCAATATTTCACTTCACGGGGCCCTAGCAAGACAATGAAATAAATCATTAAGGTGACAGCAACAGCAACCTTATACATATCCTTAAAACATTAATGACATTCCGTGAGCATGTACTTTTGAATTGCCAAAAAAATGAATGAACATTATGATAAATAACATCTTTATTATTCTTGAAGACAAAACACCCACAACCCGCATTTGACCTCCCGCTGAGAGTACGTCAACTTTCTGTCAACCCCGAGGCTGTTCCTCCCACAACTCCTCCACCCCAAATTTTCTGACAAGCTTACATTTCTACGTTAGTATTTTGTTGGTTCTTAGGCGTTAACAACCTTTAGCAATGTACAATAAATACGTTTTGTTTTTTTCCAAACCACCAATGGCCCGATTGCGCTAAAAATCTAGCTAGAAATTTAAACATTAAAGTTTATGCGTTTGAAACATATTTCAAGTCTACAGCTTCGGAGAGTGCTGTTTCATAACTGTTAACTATTATATAATAATTTGATATGTAACTTCTTAATGCTTAAATTTATTACAACAGGTATTTACATAACATTACATAATTTGGCTCTTATCTCAATCTATGGCCGTATAATCACAATTCTGAAACAGTGTGAAAACAAAACTGAGAGATTCGGACAACACGACATTCATCCAATCAGCGACAAGCAGCTAAGTGCAAGTTAAGTGCAAATTTGCCAGGTTTAAAAAAATCGACTATAGGGCCTCGAACAACAGTACTCATTTGGTATGATGTTATATCATTAAACCTACCTCTTAAGTGCAACATAATACTGGATGTATGCAAATAATTTACCTAAGGTAAAGGTTATCGAGTCATCACGCCAAGGAAAAAAATTGATTTAAGAATGTTAACGAGGATAACAATGTTGGACAGGCCCATGCTAGACCTATGCCTGATGATTGTTTGCTTATTAATTCTTTTTTTGTCCTTTAAGGAATAATTATTTAAAAATAAGTCAAAATTACTTTAAAAAGTCTCTCCAAACGTCCTTCAAAAGACTTAGACTAGACATAAAATTACTTTGCTGCTCTCTTCAGACGTAAGTTTATTTTACATGGCGATCAGCATGGCGGGAAAATTTCATATTTTGACAAACGAAAAGACCAAAGTAGTCAAGCATGCTAAACAAAATTAAGTTTGATAAATGAATGTAATACCGCTTTCACCGTGATGTTATTTCTCGCTTGGCCTTAAAAATGCTTGACGGTTGTTTATGTTAACTTGTCGTTTTAAACCTATAACAATGATGGATGAGGGCACCAGTTAAGGAAGTGTGTGTGAGTGTGTGTGTGTCACTGTGCCTCACGAGAAAGTAAGCAAACTTGCTGGACTCGGCAGAAATGCTTGAAGGTAGAGGACGCTATTGTTTATGATGACTTGTCTTGTTTTCAACCTATAGGCAATAGTGATGGATGGGGGCACTAGTTAAGGAAGTAAGAGAGAGAGAGAGAGAGAGAGAGAGAGAGAGAGAGAGAGAGAGTCACTGTACCTCACGAGAAAATAAACAAATTGTTGGACTCGGCAGAAACTTAGAAAAACAACACAGTAATGAAACTTTATAGGAATACTCACCAAAAAGAATGGTAATGTTTGATAGGATTCCCATTACACTTTTGAGCCTCTCCAAGCCTCCTTGGAATAGAATTCAGGTTTTGGTGTTGTATATAGATAGCCTCCTGCAACTTGAGAAGATGCTCCAGAGGTCTCGTTGGTGGATAGGTCAGGGGAATTAATTATTCAACGCCACAACCATCAAACCAAACAGTGATTATTTTAGCACTAGTCCTATGTGGTGTTCTCCCGTGTTTCTTTCAGAAGCAAATCATGCATAAGCCCATAGAGCATCAATAACTAAGCACTCACTATATGCTAGACATTCGCAAAGTGCTCACTATACACTAAGCTAACTAAAAATACATTAAACACTCACTATACTTAAACACTCACTAAACCCTAAATACTCATTCAGCACCAGAGTCACTGTACACAACACTCACAAACCCTGAATATTCATTCAACACTAAATAGTTACTTAACCCTAACCACTCATTCATCACTAGACAATCACTGAACATTCACTAAGCACTCATTAAACACTCACTAAACACTTGCGAACATTCACTA
>NC_087208.1:78911824-78916824 GCF_015104395.2 Macrobrachium nipponense | reverse complement strand
AAACTTTCTTTTCTCCGTCTCTCAATCGCTACCGTTTAATAACAGTTATTAGTTTGAAATTCATTGCCTTTTGCTGTTAATGACTGTTCAGGGTATGGTAATTTCACAGTATTTTATCAAAGTTTACTCATTTCAGTTCTGTTCCATTCGTCAACCGCAAAAATAATTCTGTATTTTAGTTATTTTTTTTTAAATGTCACTGCCTTTATTCTAAACTTCTTTCTCGAAAATAAATATATACTTAAATTAATTCATCCCTGCGTTCGATATGTCATCAGAATTTTAGTAAAATGAACTTTAGATATCGTCTTGCAAACGAGTTATTTCAGAACTTTTCTTCTCAATCCCTCTCTCAAAGACATACGCACACAAACAAACACACACTCAAACACTCACACAAATGGACACACGTTCACATTTTGAATAGAAAATGTTTAAGGTTTCGTTATGTGTTATCAGTTCATTAACCAAATAATTTATTGGCTTTATCAAGGTATTTGAAAACCGTCTCTCTCTCTCTCTCTCTCTCTCTCTCTCTCTCTCTCTCTCTCTCTCTCTCTCTCTATCACATACACACACACGTACACTTATTTTAAATCTTTGTAAATGCGATTTTATGTTATACAGCGTTAACCTGTTGATTAAACAATGTTTTTGTGTCATCAACTGCCTCATATCAGTACATAAAATTCCAACAAGGAATTTAAAACAACCTCTCTCTCTCTCTCTCTCTCTCTCTCTCTCTCTCTCTCTCTCTCTCTCTCTCTCTCTCTCTCTCTCTCTCTTTCTCTCAATTTTTTCCATAGCACATTTTATTCGAGCTTATCGGCCAATGTCCTCACATTTCCTTAACCACGTACTCCGACGAAGCAGAAATCCTGAGTACTCCTAAACCATTACGACCTCGCTACCACTTTCTCGTAAATCGTACAATTTCTTTTCTCGTTTTCATTCCGAGAAATATTTCTCACAGGCGATAATGGTCCCCGTGAATTGGGCTAAAATGCTGTTTCTGTTTCGGAGAAAGTGTGAGCACTAGATTTTCGAAAACAATTTGTCATTGGCGACAATTGCTTGACCGAAATGGGCTAAGGGCATTAGCTGGGTATGAAGTTTATGCCTCTGAGAGCAAGAGTTTAAACTTTTTTTTTTTTTTTTTTAACTTAACATATATAAGGCCACTGGTGTGTGTTAAATATAAAAGGGACTGAGACATAAAAATAAAGTACAATAATGCGACAAGCTTGGAATGCTTTTGATTCAGTATCTTTTAGTGCTTGGTTGGACATTTGGTTAACATTCAAGATGAAGTTTTGGTTAAACCAGGCACAAAACTCGATCATTTTTGTCTCAGTTTCCTGAACTATCTGCATTATGAAACGGTTAGAAGTTCAGTTAAAAGCCCAGAAGTCAAACACCAATTTAGGTAGTGGGCTTGAATTTTTCAAGGTGGCAGTGAATTGTCTCAAGAGTGCAGGTGAACTTGAATTAAAAAAAGAGAATAAGCATCCTTATTTGCAACAAAATGGGGGAAGTTCAGGTTACTGTAATTAATTCAGAAACTTTTCTTATTTCCCGTCGTCGGGTTGGCAACATAATTTATTTTTAATACGCGGAAAAGGTCTACATAGTTCCTTAATATTGACAGCCCCTGCGAGACTTAGCAAATAAGAAAAAGTTGCACTTGCCGGTAATTGAAACCCGATTGTCGGTTTTAATTGACCTGAAACTTTTCTCTGCAAAGGGAGTACAGTAAAACCGTGGTTATTATATTCTTAGTATGGAAAAATTTAATGTCGGCATGTAAAGAATATAGATGAAATTCCTGTTTAACATATACTTGTAACTGCAAAGGGTGAATCATTTCTATGCGTACAAGATAAATGAACGTAAAGTTCTGCAAATATATACATGATGTTGGTACCTAGGGAATATAAGTAAAATCCTACGTGGGCGACCTGTAGTTATAGGTGAATATTCACCTATGTTCTTACAAGATGAATACAGATTAGTATTAACGAGTATAAGTAGCAGTACCTTCCTGCTCATCTTTCGTGGTGAATTCAACTCTGGAGAAATGTCACCGAGACGCGACCTGTGGTTGGAGACTACTATATTTCGGGTAAAATGATATGATAGCTTTTACCGACCCTACTATTTTCGGAATGCGTTTGCGGGAGGGAACATACGTAAATTACATTGTTTAATGAAGTTACGTGAGTGAGGAAAAAATCTCTTTCTGAAAAGTTCAGTTTTTCCTTTAGGTCGTATAAATGGTTCTGTTTTATATGAAAACAGCAGAGGTAGTTTGTAAGACACAAAGTTTGTCATTCTTTATATACTTGTACTTACGATAATAATTTCCATTGTTAAATGATCAGTAATATAAGATGTTAATTGGTATTCAATCTTTTTAAGCTTTCTTGTGGAGCGAATTACGCTATTGTTATTTATTATTTCTTGTTAATTTCAGATATTTTTCAGCTGAGATTTTTACGATTCTTTTGTAAGGTATTTTTTTTTTTGTTCGTTATTTATTATTTTCATACTGAGTCATTTTAACTTTTCAATTTGCTCCAGTTTCCTTTTTCTGTGTCATATGATTTCCGTTCATAACTTCCCTTTCCCAGAGATCCGTATCTGTCTTCGGTCTTTGATTAATTCGCTACTTTTCATAGACGGTTCAATTTTTCATTTCCGATATGCATTTCAGAAATGTTTTCTTTTAGCAATATGTTGAGGCAACGTCGCAAATTTCTTCACTCTCCCAATGACGTGGTTTTCGAGTAGCAATGTCATAGAAGCATATTGCATATGTTAGACATGCCATTGTCAGATCTCGTGTCTCTTTTGCTCGTCAATCTTTTCATTATAAATTTTTCATTGTAGATATTGTACATATTTAAGCTCTTTCCCATTCAGCTATTGTATAGATATTATTGCTTTTATTTGACTTCATAATGTAATTTTTTTAAATTTTTTTTTGATGGAAAGTATGAAAAGTTTATTACGTTTCGCTATGAATATCATTTATAGAAAATAGCATATTCTTATGGGAAAAGCTGACTACGGTTAAAAAGAAAAGAAAATATTCAACTGCCCTCGAGGTATTGTTATAATTTTACCCTTTTCATTATTAAACGTAAAAATCACTTATTTATACCTTAATTTGCTTAAAGAATTGTTTACATCAGACTAATAATAAAAGGGCGAAGGAATTAGCAGCCGTGTAGGATGTTTACATCCAAAACATAAAGACACAAGTAAGCGTATATATTTGTGTAAATTTACGTATGGAAAGTATGCGTTTTATACGTAACGTTTTGAAGAACTGACGATTACAGATTGACAGAATTAGGTAGAAATATCTTAGCAATAGTAGAAAGTTGTCAGCTATTTGAATTATTATTATTATTATTTGTTTAAGCAGCTATTTCCGACTATCCAATCGGCTGTGTCAGCTATTTGAAGAATGGCCTTATAACAGTACAGTAGGAATGCACATAATTTCCGTAAAAACATCAAGAATTCCAGTAACGCACTTAAAAATTATCTAAATATTTTAATAACGTTCTTCATCACAATCCCCTTAGTTTCATCAAAGGTATGATTCAGTATGATTTGAAGATTAGTACTAGTATCATGAAAGGAGTAGACGAAGGAAAAAAGCTAGTGCAATATTCCAGAGAATCCTCTGTCTTGCCACGCAAAAGGAAAAGGTCTTAAAATGCAGTGACGTCAGCGCCTCTGGGGAGTCTTATTAAAGAGGTCTTGGGTAGTACCTCACTGCAGACGCATTCGAGGGAAGAGAAAAATATAAGCGTTTCAATTGCTCTTTCTATATTTCAATTTTAGTGCTTGAAGATTGTAACTATATATATATATATATATATATATATATATATATATATATTATATATATGTATATTATATATATATATTTTATATATTATATATATATATATATATATATCCTATATATATATATATAATATTTATATATATATATTATATATTATATATATATATATATATTATACCCGAGTTCAACCGCACGGGAGGTTTAAAACGTTGACTGAAAATAGTACTAGAGCTTTGATTGAACTGAACCCTGAAGAGAATGCGCTGGAAATCTCATCCTTAAAGAATGTGCCCTACAACCGAAAGTTCAGCCCATATATATATATATATATATATATATTATATATATATATATATATAATATATTATTTATATATATATATATGCATATTCATACAGAGAAAATTCATGTAGAGAAGAGAAAGCTCCTAACGCTGAGCAAGGCTGTTTACAGTGGTTTTTGATTGCAACATATGATGATTTACGAAAAGGGCTGTAATAACCCCTGCCAGAGAAAAGTCAACTGCGAGTCAATGACTAAATTATCTTGCACCACCCAGCACAAAGAAGACAAAACTACTTCTGTCATTGTTGCCAGGTCAATCATGTCCTTTTTAGATCAATGTCGATGGAAAGAAATGTAATCCACGGGATAGGCTCCAGGTTTCAATCATTGTAGTGGTTTTGGATGGAGTCAGACTCGGAAGGAAAGTAACAACTCTCTGTCATCACAATTCATGTAGTGGTGATACCTCATCTGAATTTTTCCCTTATTGGATGTCATATAACTTCATATTGCGATGATATCAGATGTAGTGTAAGTCCTTTCGCGCTATGACAAGAATTATCTGTGAAATATCATGAATTATAAAACAACTTTTCATTAGTCCATAGTTGGTATTGTTAGATATATTTTGTTTTATTAGAAAGAATAAAACTGTAGTAAACAATAATTTATTATTTATAACTGTTCAAGTTTATATTAAAAAATGAAACATTAAATATAGACGTGAAGACAAAGTTTCTATTCTTTTTTATTTCTTGATTTATAGTGTAGGATACTTTCCTTCCATACCCTCTTTACTCAGCTGAATAAGCTACTTTCCCCTGAATTTCAGGAAATCCACAGTATCCGAAAC
>NC_087208.1:78899324-78901824 GCF_015104395.2 Macrobrachium nipponense | reverse complement strand
GCCAAACATAACACGCGGAAATGATAAGTGGAAAGGCCTTTTAAGAAGCAAAGCTGCTACAAAACCAAAACAAGAGGCGTCTTCCAAGCAGCAACAACTCGGCGAACGCTGTGTTCCGCTAGATTCACAATCTTGACATTTTACTTCAGTGGAGATTTACTTCCTCTTTGCCTGAGGTGCCTCAGTTCCTAGATGTCACTGTTCCCGGAACTCGGGTCATAAGACACAAACATTGTAGCCTTGGGTTCACTGCGGAGCAACGCGAGAGTTGCAGGCGGTTTAGAAACTGCCGCTTTGGAAAATTACGCTTCGAAAATGATGACTGTCCCATCGACAACGTGATTGAATTTGTGTTTGCTTTCCTTAAAATGTAAAATACTTGGGTGTTTGTTTAATAAATGAGTCATGGATACTTTTTAGATTAAAACGGTCTATCCCAGTTTTCATATCATAATACTAATTGCAAGTTTAATGGAATTTTCATCATAATGGCTCTGAACTAAAAAACGTCCAGGTGTAATGCAAAACTAAATAAATAAATGAATAAAAGATAAAAAAAGAAAATACGTAATTTCTTCATATACTGACAGTCATATTCATCGACCTTCGAATCTTTACGTCTGTTGCACAGTTGTATAAAGGAAAGCTTTCATCAAGTTAATTTGTTGTCACCTTGGTAAATCAGTCCTCCATCGTTTTTCAAAGGAATATCTGCGAGCTTACATACATCACACACACACATACACACACACACATATTAATATATATATATATATATATATATATATATATATATATATATATATACTATATACGTATATATATATATATATATATATATATATAGTATATACATATATATATATATATATATATATATATATATATATATATATATATATATATATATATATATATATATATATATTATAACTAAGAGAACACAGAAAGAGAATGGCATCATGCTTGTGCTGTAGTTAGGATTTACCGTTTTTATTAAAACTGTAATCTGCATCATATACCTTTTCGGTAAATGTTTCCTTTTTGCAAATTATTTCGAAGTTGTCAATCAGTCAATGGAGAGGTGATCGTCTGTTGCAGCCTTGAGTGAAATTGTGGAATATCGCCCCTTGAGACCTTTGATAGCTTTATTCCCTTTTTCATATCTTAATTCATTTAACGTAGTTTTTTATCTTTCTTTCTTTTGTGACCCCTGTTTGAAAGGTTAGAACCATGGCAATGAATATGCTAATGTTTTTCCTCATTCGTCGGTATCGAACAAGTATTATGGACGTCACTGTTATATTAACACGAAGGAGAAGAACCAGGCTCATCGTAAGTGACCTCGCAAAAAATTTGTTTGTGGCTGTTTCCTTTTATCCACGGCTGGACTTCGCAATTACCCCTAGGATTCATTTATTCCTGAATTCTACGACGTTTCCTCTTCCAAGAGGTCATTCAGTTTTTTCCGGGTTAAATATATCATAATATATATATAATATATATATATATATATATATATATATATATATATATATATATATATATTATATATATATTGTTACGAGGCCAAAGTATCTGGTTACCTTGCATCAAATATTACCTCACCAAAAGCCAAACACCTGAACCCTCATAACACGTTTAAACGACTGAATACACTAAGGGCAACAGTGATCCCTTAACACTTACCAGTATTGCAGAAAATCAGACTAAGTTCATCAAAACAGGTGTGAGGTAATCTTGTAAGTAATTAAATTAATCAAAGGGCTTCACTCCATCAAAAACTTTCAAACTCTAAGTATTTCCCTGATTTCAGAAGTCTAAGTACTTCCCTGGTTCTAAGTCACTCAAATACATTGAAGGAAAGCAAATCAATTACCACTCTATTTTTTTACCTAACATAAATATAGTCATAATTAAATATACTTATACTGGTGTAAGATAAAGAAAACACTTATAAAAATTTTAAATACAAAAATGATTATTAATTCAAATTCAAAATAGAAGAGATTCACAAATATCAGGGAAAATTACTGTTACTTGAAAACAAAGTAAAGTTTAATTATTATTAAATTCAAAATTTATAAGTGAGATTGCATATCAGGGAAAATCGGACTGTTACTTGAAAACAAAGTTTAAAGTTTAATTAATTCTTGAATCAAATTAAGTAAAATTAAATCAAAATTAATTTATCACAAAATTCAAGAAAATTAACTCAATCAAAATTCAAAAGTGTTAGGCAATAACTGAAAATTTGAAATTAATTCACAGGTGCTAAACAACAATAAAGCTTGAAAAGAATTCTAAGAGTAAATGCAAATTCAATTCACAAGTGTTTTAAATTAATTTAATTAAATGTGCAACGATAAGCAATGAAAATAACTAAGTCAATTATTGTGAATGCAAATAAAAATATAAAATAAAAAGATACACTTCAATAAGAAAATGAATAAGTGCACAAACAATGGAACAAACACAAAACACACAAAATACGCAATGT
>NC_087208.1:78886824-78896824 GCF_015104395.2 Macrobrachium nipponense | reverse complement strand
CTTGGACGTAACATCTGGAGGGTCACTGTTCATCTCAGCGACCTCAAAAACTATTGAGTTAGACACTAATATCTATTGTTTTTTGGTTTTTAAAAGTCACTCCCTTCCCACCCAATTCTCACCCCCCTCCTTCCTATCGGGGCTGAACTTGGAATTACAGGACATCGGGAGTGTCACTATTCATTTCAGCAACTTTGAAACTTTAAATTAGAAGCTATATCTGTCGTCTTCGGTTATTTTTTTACATGTCACCCCCTTCCCATCATTCCCCTTCTCATCCACCTCACTATCAGGGTTGAACTTTGACTTGAATTGCATCGGGAGTATTGCTATTCATTTAAGAGACCTCAAAAACTATTGGTTAGACACTAATATTTATCATTTTCAGTTTTTTTTACGTTTCACCCCTTTTCCACCCTCTTTTTTTCCACCTACCTGTCCCCGTTTATTGTGGGGCCATGATGTTATTTACCCCCACAGTATTCCTTTCCAAATGGCAATAAGTCAATGTATAACAAGTTTTGTTGAAATTGTTCAATTCCTTTCAAAGAGTATGTGGCACATACATACATGCATATATATATATATATATATATATATATATATATATATCTATATATATATATATATATATATATTATATATATATATATACTATAAATATAATATATATATATATATATATATATATATATATATATATATATACTATATATATAATATAGCACACACACAACATCATCAAAATCTACCCCTACATACCCTCAGATGATCAGGGTCGAAAGTGCCAATGGCTGCCTGATATTTCTGGAAGGTCACCTATCCAGGTACTTAACTTGTTTCCTTAACTTATATGATCGGACGACCATGGACACAATCAGTCGTTACACATATGTGTCTATACTGGAATTTTTAATTATTATAAAGCATCTATAAAGCTTCATGAATAGTTGTGGAGATATAAGGAGAACGCCTAGCATCAACGAGAAATTCTTGGCCGATGAATAACTGACATGGACGATCGACTGAATGATTGCTGTCAGTTGCGTCACAACGACCAAGGTCATCAAGGCCACGGTAAATAAGAAATAAAGAATAAATTAAACAGATGAGTACCAGAGACTGTTATGTAATCAAATAAGCAAATCAAAAGAAAAGATTTTCTTCTTGGAAAGCAGCTTTTGTCTTTTTGCCCTCAGGAACCTTTTCACCGCTGAAGACAGTCTAAGGATTCCACAAAGCACTCTTGACGAAAGGTGTCTATGCCCTACGAACATCCAAGCCGATGCGCCCTGCTTTCCTCCCACCGAATCCTGATGCAACTTCCATTAGCTCCAGGATACGAGGATCTCCAATTTGGGTTAACACGATGCTGAATGTTATTACACTTTCACGCGGCAGAAATGTTACAGGGTACGGGATAAGAGTTTGTGAATTACTCCCGAAAAGGAACTACTTCAAGCTATCTTGGTCAGATGAAAAACAAAATGCGGATCACTAAATGAGCTATAAAATAATATTGCTGTTTAAATATAGAGACTTTAGGTATGAAAATGTTTTCTGTCAAGCACCGACACTGAAACTTCCATTTCTTAAGTGCAGATGAAGAAATTCACAGAATGAACAAAATAGCATGAAATCTAGAAGAAAAGAGAAAAAATAGAAACAAAGAAAATTCCTTCATGAAAATGAACTCCAAGCACTCACTCCCAGGTTCTCGCAAGCAGCAGCTATGGCTTCCCAGAGCGAGGGGCTCCGGAGTAAGATCTAAGAGGGCTTTATTTCTCATCTTTCGTCGGGATCGCTTGCAAGCACATTTCCCCAGTTTATTATTCCCGAAGGTGTGTGCTGAGAGCAATTTCGTTTACATAAGTTGTTTACGTTCGTTCTGGCCCCTCCTAGTTTGTGGATTCTTCTTAGTACGAGAAAACGTTCTTGATTTATGAACGTTTCCATTCTCGCGGACTTCAGGTAGTGAAAAAGCACAGTAGTTTTTTTTTTTTTTTTTTTTTTGCATTATTCTCGTTTGGTGCTTTTTTCTTTGCATTGAATCTTCGGGGGCATAATACGTCATAATGCAGACTTCAACAGAAGTGTTTAAAAGTAATAAGTCGCATTTTTTATGTATATTTGGCTGATTAATTGAGAGAGAGAGAGAGAGAGAGTTCCGTTTCAAGGAATATAGGATATAATTCGGTTGCCGACCTTCTACGTTTCATTTCTTTGTTTATGTATGATTTTCCAATTTCTGTGTGTATATATATATATATATATATATATATATATATATATATATATATATATTCTATATATATATATATATATATATATATATATATTATTATAATTAATATTTAATATTATATTATTTACACCTTCCACATGATTGTAATTATTGTTATTATATTTTGCCTGACTGTTTCCCCTGTATACCCACTTTCCTTTGTCCTTTCCCAGAAACTTTTTTGTCTTGTTTCACACTCCTTGTTCTTATTTGCTCCGCCCATCCTAAATTTCTTCGACCCCTAAATGTAATTTTGAATCAGTCTCCCCTCAGCAACTAAACCAAGGACTTTGGTGTCCAGCAGGGAAGCAGTCCACTTTATGGTGATGTATCTATAACTAAGTATAAGTGATATTGTTGTAAGGGTTTAATAACGAATTGTGGTTTTGTTTCAAGTGTTCTTAATTTCTAGTGTGATTACTTTTCGAGACGTGGTTGTAATTTGTCATTTGTCATTTATTTTGTCCTATTGTGTCATTCCTGTCCTTTATGGCATTTGTGTTCCTTTTATATTGATGTTAAGTCTAATTGCAATGTTTTTGTAAATAATTTTTGCATTGTATATCTAAATCTTGTTTGATAGTATTCTCATTCAAATACCTTTATTTTGTACTATTATGGTCCATTGAACCCACCTGCTAAAATGGTAAGTTACCCTTCTCTCTCACGACTGTAATAATATATATATAATATATATAGTATATTATAATATATACTTATATATATATATCTATATATATAATATATATATCTATAATATGAATATATATATATATATATATATAATATATATATATATATATATATATATACTATATATTATATATATTAAGATCTAGATATTAAGCTATAGATTTTTTTCCTCAGATATAGATAATATATATAGATACTAGATTTATAGATATAGATTTGATTAGATATAGATATAGATATAGATTAGAGTATGATATATATATATATATATATATATATATATATATTCTATATATATATATATATATATATATATATTGTTATGTATGAGCCCGGCCTTGAAAGGACTCCAATACGTAAACATGAATAATTGAGAAAAAAAATAGTGAATTGCTTGAACTTACCGTAAGAAAGGATTTAAAGTGAACATTTACTCTAGAGGAAAGGTCGCCAGAAACTCAGCTAATTACCTTACAGCTATTTATTTACAAGAGGCTGCTTAACAGCCAAGGTTAAGTAAATGCAACTGGTCCCCACATGGACTAATAATATCTCTCAAGCGAATGATAGCTGGCGCAAAATGAAATTCACGGGATAAAGCTGGTTTCGAAATCTTGCGGTAATGCAACACTTGCAGGCAGACAGACTTGACACGTGACTCAAGGAATCTGGAAAAGAATCCCAGATTACACAAGATAAAAGAAAAAGGATTTCTTGCACAAGTTACGATTATTCAGTTCTCCAACACTGGGGCAAAGGAACTCTAATGTTCACTGAGGTATGCACTTAAGACTTCATTTGTCTGGGACGATCACACAAGGGGAAGCATGCAGCCATGAGGCAGTGAGAGGAAACATAGGGATGAGTTCTTTTTGATTTAGAAGTTTGATTTATGAAAATTAGGAGGGAAGGAACTGGCAATATGCTGCTTCACAAGACGTACCTGGATGCCATGTTCAGTGGATCTTTGTAGAAATGCGGCCTGGCTTTGTCCCAGGTCTGGGTCTCTTGGCGCGCCAGTACGCCGTTAGGCTTAAGTGTGGGAGGCTGGCTGGCTGGACATCCGTCCGAGGTCACGACTGGAGACGACTTGGGAAGATCGCAGGTGTCTTGCCTGGGTGTTGGGGGTCAGCTTAACCCCCCACGAGCAGGGCAAATCCTGGAAACAGAACATACAGCCAGAAGAGGGTTCACAGGAAAAAGAGCTTAAGATATAGGCCTAAGAAGTACCAGTCTGCCTACATCCTTCCCTTTGAGATACGTCCCTAAAGCTGACAAGAGTCTATTTTCCCCCAACTTAGGAAATTCCTACATCTGGCAGGCTAGCTTTGGTTTACCGCCCAAATCAGCTGATATTGGATTTGGAAGGAATATGGCTGCCTTTTTACAAATTCAAAAGTCAATTACTTGAATGGGCTGGGTAGACGAAAGAGATCAATAAATATAAAATAACGTAGGCAATATATATAAAATATATATAATCTACATGTATATATATATATATATACATATATATATATATATATATATATATATATATATATATATATATATATATATATATATATATATATATATATATATATATATATATATATATATATATAGTATACATACGTACATTACATACGTACATACATACTTTGACGGCTCTTATAGAACAATTAGTTGATAATATATAGATGATTGTAATGTATGTAATATGATCCCTGATGGAATGTCCGACAGTGTTGGCGTTTTTAAGAAAACTCGGGGCGAGATGAGCACTTGTGTCAGCTATACCAGGTTGTTTTGTATACTGTAGTTCTCGCGAAGAATGGAAAGGTATTTGGGTTTTGGAAGTCTGGGTGACTCAAATATTCAGAGCGTTGATACCTGGATCATGTCACGTGACTTCTACGTCACAGGAGTGGCGGGAGAATGTTCTTGAATTGTGAGTGTGTAAGTCCGCTCGAAAGAGGGTCATTACAGTGTAATTGATTGAATCTCGAGTACAGATGAATTATCCTGGTGGTAACTAGAATTGGTGAACGTTCTGCCTTGTGGAGGGCGCTGGACATTGCCAGTCAAGGTGGGCAGGTATCCTTTCATTTTAAAATGCCCAATTGGACACTGAAAGAATTGTGCACTCTGTTGGTTATAATGACATTTCATTGTTGAATATTTTTCCCTGTTTATTGTCTTCGCATATTTACCATATATTATAACTTTAGGACGTCTTGAGTGACTTTGGTAACATTGTTTTTTCTCAGATGGATTTGCTATAACTCACATCATAAGGGAATTTTGACAGATAACGATGACTTTAGGTCACGACAGACTTTTGGTATTATTTTTGGGAGTGCGTAAATGATTAGTGTCAAAATGTATTTGCCAGTCCAAGAGATTGACTTTTCATCTACTTATTTGCTCGAAGTTAAGGTTTTCGAATGTTAAGTCTGGAGAATAAAACTGTATTTTGGTAGAACATGAAGTTTGCCTAGCCTTTGTTTATTTAGGTTATGGTATTACAGAGAGGCTTTGGAAATGGGAACAGTTATTTCTAGGTGGGCTCCAATGAACAGGGATGACAGTGTTGATTTTGAAGGTGGGCTGATTCATGTGCTTTGAGATTTAGTATTTTGGTAATAGAAAAAGTCTGGAGAAGGATAATAGTGGTGGCAGTTGTAAAGAGGGAAACGCGCCTTCAGAGAGACGGGTCTGGGCAATTTAAATAGCTTTCAATGGGTAGGTTTTTCGGGTAGATTGGCACCCATGACTGATGACTTAAGCAAGCAGAGACAGAGGTGATATTTAGGTGTTTCGGAGGTGCAGACTGGAAATTTCTGGTGTATATATATATATATATATATATATATATATATATATATATAATTATATATATCTATATATATATATATATATATATATATATATTATATATATATATATGTGTGTGTGTGTGTGTATATATATGTATATATATATGTATGTGTGTGTGTATGTATATATACGGCAATGTACTAATTCTTAGTGTATATAGCAGGCGACGGGGCCTAGCAAGGTAGCTGGGACGGGGGGAAGAGAAGATATTTAAGTGATAGTTTTTTTAATTTCGGGATACGGTGATTCCGTGATCTTTTGTTTCCTGTCTGAGTGGGTTTCTATTTAATGTGTAGTGTATTAATGTAGGGGCTTAAAGGGGGCTTACTGAAATGAGTTGGTATTTGATTTTATTATTTCCTCTCCTCTTTCCCCTTGTATTGTGAATACTAAGTTCATTTTGGCCTTACTGTGAGTGTGTGTCATATTGAATGAATATGTGTTTCCGATGCATTTCATTTTCATCACATACGCGCATACAGGTAATGAGTGTTTTGTGGGCTGGAAAGGTGACGTGACTTCTTTTTGTTGGGGCTAGCATTCCTGACCCAGAGAAAGCGGTTGGGCTATCGGGTTCCGCTGTCTCAGCAGAATTGCTTGCATTGCAACCAGTGGGGGAGTGGTCAGTATAACGGGGTTGGGGCTGGGGGGAGTGGTCAGCATAACGAGGTTGAGGCGGGGGGGAGAGGGCGTTTCTTCGGCATCCTGTTCTCCCTTTTGCCTCCTCCTCCTTTCATTCTCCCACCTTTCTTCGCCTTTCGGTTTGGATGACTAGAGGTTTTCTCTCTGACCTTCAAATGGTTAACCAGGTGGTTGGGTTTTGCTTCTAGCTTTTGTTTATTTTGAAGTTCCATTTTTTTGGGGGTGTGGGAGTCTTAGGAATACTTCTTCCTGGTGTCTTTGTTTGTTCTATCTTAGATAACGGGAAAATAAATATCTTATTCTCCTTTTTCTCTGGTCTTTCGTGAACTTAGGGAATATTTTTGAGATTTCGAGATTGTATGGAATTGTGGTCAGGTCGTGTTCTTGATACTTGGAGTTTCTTCAATTTGGACAAAATGGCAGGAGGGGACGACGATAAGACTCTGATCCACAAAGTCACAACAATTGCATTAGGAGTTCGTCCATTCAAGGAATCGTGGCCGTCGTCCTTTCTCAACCAGTGTAGATTTTCATTGTGGCTGTAAATAATTCTCTAAATGCCAAAGAAATTTAAAATGACACAGAGGCGTTCTGGGAAGCCAAAGCCATTATGGGTTTATTTGAGGGGACCTGGTTCATCGCTGCCGTAGCTTTCGGGTCCCCCAGTGTAAGGCAAAGACAAGGAGTGAGCGTTTCTCGGGACAGCCTATGGTGCTGAGGAGTGCGGAGATATGGTCCGCCATTTGAGGGTTTTTTATCAACTCGGTTCTTCTCCTACTCCCAGTAGATATTTGTTAGTGATGAGAGATGAATTAACGAGGGTGGTAAAAATATTTCCACTAATGCATAAAGTGGCAGAAAAAGTGGCTATTGTATTTTTCAGTGCTTTTTTCTGGGGGTACTTATTGCAGATAATGTTAGGGACTTTGGGAATAAGACTTTAGAGCATCTAGCAGAAGTTATGGGGATACAGAAAGTAAGGATCAATCCATATAGACCAGAGGCTAATTGGTTATGTGAATGAACTAATAGGAAAGTGCTTGAAATTCTTAGAACCACCATAAGTGGCAACGATAGGAATTGGGACCGGTATATAGATACGGTCCATCAAAGCAATAACACTATGGTTGGTGAGTCTGTTTCGTTGTCCTGCATGAGGTGCATTTGATTTGTTGTCCGTACCTTCTTGTGGGGATGATACGGTTAGGATTTTGATCTCTACGGCTAAAGAGAGACACGCTCATCTCGGTAGTAAAGTCGCGTCAAAGACGCGAGAAATGGTCTGGGTGTTTCTCACCAGACGCCAGGTAGGCCTCCAGGCCTGTCAGTCGTCCTGCTTCAGGAACAGTCTCCATTCTTGGCGATCATCATAGAGCCTCATCTCATCAACTTCCCGCAAACTAGAGCCTCTCCTCTCTACTCCTCTCTCTATGTTTTGTAGCCATCTCATTTTTGGTCTTTCCTACCGGTCTCCTTCCTTCCGGTGTCCATTCCAAAAACCTTATAGGATATCGCTCCTCCTCCATTCTTTTGGTGTGTCCAAACCATCTAAGCTCTCCTCTCTCCACAAAATCTAGTATCCCCTCCACTCCCAGTTCTCTTCTAATGTCTTCATTTCGTAGCCTATCTAGTCTTGTTACACCTTTTATGAGTCTTAGGGCTTTCATTTCAGCTGCTTGAAGTTGGCTTCTAGTTCTTGATGTTAATGTCCATGATTCATTGCCATAAGTCAATATTGGTCTTAAAATAGAGAGGTATATTATGGTTTTCACTTTGCGAGGTATATTTCTGTCTTTCATTAGTGGGTAGAGCAGATACAGATTGTTACTGAATTTCTGTATTCGGGTAGTTATTTCCAGTTTTGAATCGTTTTGGTCACTAAACTCTACTCCTAAGTATTTGAAATTTCTACACTGTTTCAATGTCTGACCTTCTAATTCTACATCTACGTTACTTGGTGTTCGTGATAGGTGCATGATCTCTGTCTTATTCTTGTTGATCCGCATTCCATTAGCTGTTAAGATTGCGTTCCAGTTGTTGACGTTTTCTTTTTCTTGGAGAGATTCTGCGCTGAGTTGGCTATCATTGCATGGTCATCTGCATACATAAGGTTGATGGTCATATCTGCAGCTTCATCCTCACCTAGTTCCCTCGTACATTTATCTAAGAACAATATAAAAAGAAGTGGTGAATGGACGCTGCCCTGTCTTACTCCTGATTTTATTTCAAACCAGTCTTCATTCTCTTGATTTGTTTTTACTCTGGATCTGATGTTTTGATAGGTGTTATAAATTGCTCTTAAAGTTTCTCAGGGATTCCATAGTAAGGGTCTTTTAGGGCATCCCATATTTTTCATTCTTGGTACTCTATCAAAAGCCTTTTCTAGATCTATAAAAGCAATATATCTATCCCTGTCCCATTCCCAGCTCTTCTCAAAAATATCATCTTGAGGGAGAAAATCATATCAGTTGTCCCTCTTCCTGGTCGAAAAACCGTTTTGCCATTCACCCGCCAGTTTTGGTTTCAACATATCCTCTCAATCTAGTTTCAAGTATTCTTTCATATACTTTACAAGCATGTGACATTAGGGACATTCCTCTATAATTGCTGCAATTTGTCTTGTCACCTTTCTTATAGATTGGGCATATTAGATCTCTTCTCCAGTCTTCAGGTGGCATTTGCCCATTCCAGAGTATAATGATTAGCTCTAGTAGCCAGATGACTCCATCCTCCCCCATGTTTTAAAGGAGCTCTGCAGGTATTGTATCCACTCCAGGGGCCTTACCATTTCTCATCCTCTGAGAGCTTTTTTTTAACATCCAGTGTTGTTATGTCAGGTTCTGCATCCCAACCACATCAAATTCTACATGCTCTTCAAGGTCATTGTTTCCGTTGTTTAGTAGTGTTTCAAAGTGATGTTTCCATCCTAATTCAATTTCTCGGGGTTCGGTTAAAATTGTCCCATCCATAGGGTCTTTGATTACATTAAGTGGGTGGTTGGCTTCCCTTTCTATAGTTTTTGGCAGTGCTATATATGAGTTTTCTGGTACCTTGGAGATCATTTCCAGATCTTTCCCTATTCTTTCACATGTTTCTCTTTTTGTTTGAGCTTTTATTCTTTCCATTTCTCTCGACGCTTCTTTATAGTTATTGTGATCTTCCAAATTCAAAGTTTTCATCCATTTTCTGAAGAGTTTCATTTTGTTTGCAACAGCGGCCTTTAGTGTGGGGTCCACCAAGCAGTTTGTTTTTTCCTCCTACCTCGAACTCTTTTCTTTGCACTGTATTATTAGTTGACCACACTACAGCCATTCTAAAGTGTCTCCATTTTTCATTTGGGTCATTGCTCTACCTGTTGCATTTGTTTAGCTCTACTTATTTCCGTTTTGATATCTAACTAAGCACTCTCTTCTCTCATATTCTCTAAATAAACTCTTTCTCTCACTTGGCTTTTAATTGGTTTGGGTTTGGTCATCTTTAATTTAATTAAGAGAAGCCTGTGATCTGAATCGAATGACA
>NC_087208.1:78871824-78881824 GCF_015104395.2 Macrobrachium nipponense | reverse complement strand
AATGGGAGTCAAAGAGTAAATAAATGGCCGTCCCACTGGGAAGAAAGGAAGCAAATGAATTTCGTTGAAGTTCATGTAGATATTTTCGTTATAAAGAAAATGATCATCTCACATTAGCCTTACAATCAGAATCAATGGTCCTACTAGCGCCTTAATCATAGCTTGTAATGTGATGGTATGTTAATCTTGAAGGCATAGAGATTTTGCGATCACATCACTCACCTTTGTAATCAGTCGTTTCTGAGTGGTGCAGTACTTTGGTCATGTTTGCTAGGTGTGCAGATCGCTTCCGGCCTACTGCCCACCTTTCCACCTAGGATTAATAGAGTCTACGGCTTTGCCACTGGGAAGAAAGGATGAAATTGAGTTTCGCTGAAATTCATGTAGATATTCTGGTCATACAGGAAATGCGCAATGTAAACTTATTTATTAGAATCACTAGTCCCTTTAGAACCTTAATCATAGCTTGCAATATGATGTTACGTTATCCTGTAAGGCATAAGGATGTGGCGACCACAACACCTACCTATGTGAAGTGTAACCGTTGTTGAGTGGTGCAGTGCTTGGGTCGTGTTTGCTAGGAGTGTAGATCAGTTCCGGCCTACTGCCCATCCTTCCACCTACGACTAACGGGTCCCAGCGTTTGCCTAGGTCAAGCAGAAGTGCGTGGGGTTAACAGCCTCACCTGCAGAGACTTCCTGAGAAATCATAATTCTGCACCGTTCTAGGACCAATCCCTTCGAATGCCAAAAAAGAAAGAAAGAAAAAAAAAGAGTATGGTGAAAGAATGAAAAATGTATGTGAGTATAAATCAGAATGCAATATGAGAACGTCAATTCTTAACACATGAATGATCAAATGATTTAATTAAATCTGAGCTAAATGTGATAGTCAATGCAAGTGTTAGTATCCTAACTATAAAAAAAGGGATATGACTCCTTCATTAAATAACTATTCAATAACATGAGAATCCACAGGAATACCCTACCTTACAGCGTGAAATGCTCTGTAAGCGAATAGGCTGAAAGGAAAAGATGTTATGAAAAATTATTGCATTTTTTCCGCACCACTAAAATCAAGAAAATCTTTTAGGGAATTGTATGCTTTCGCGGATGCAAAAATTCACTCTCATCTCCCGCCAGATTTTCCATAAAGGTAATGATCTGGCTTTACTTTCGCCGCATCAGATTCTGGATTTTCCCAGGCAACTCGTTGCGCTGCTTTCGTCGTAATGAGATACTTTACCTCAGTGGAGCTTCCTGGTTCACTTGAGAAGGAAGCTGTGAAAAGTAAGAAAAAGACCGGCCTCGTTATGTCTCCTAAATGTCTTGCGGTTTTAGGGATGCGATTTTTATCGGATTAAAAAATTCATATATTATGAGAAAAGGGAAGAAATGTTGTTTGATGATTTGATTTGATTTTGGGTATGGGCCTAGCCCTTTGTGTCTTAATCAGTTTAGTGGTACTTCTCGAGGCTGAAATACTATAGGGTTTTAATGATTTTCGACTAAAATAACATTATACGCGCTGAAATGGGTTTAGACTACGTATTTATGTCCTTAACAGCTCCATATCTGTTTATTTATACCCATAGACAACTGACTCCTACAAGGGACTTACTAAGGATGGGTTCTTCTAAGAGGGGAATAAAACTCGACCAAGAAAAGAAAAGAAAAATATCTAGAAATAGGACGGTCAGGTGGGAAGAAATCAAATGATCAGATGACCAGTAAAAGCAATTCAACTGAGGAAGAATGGATATTGCAAAGAACCTTCTATACCTCTCTCAAAGCACACAATAAACTACTATTCATTTCAGGGACCGTGAGTCATCGTTTTTCTCAAATATCTTTCAAACTAATTATTTGATAGAAATGGTACTTTAACACATGTACAAACACTTCACCCTAATTTTTGGTAGTACAGTGCATTGTCAACTGGTGTTAATTAAGGTGTTTACTCTTGACTTTTAAAGACAAAGTTGTATGAGTCAACAAGAGTCTCTAACAGATTCGAACGCCAGCTATCCCAATCCATCCCTCCCTAACCCTCCTTTCCTCTCACTTCCTTTATCGCCATGTTTCTCATGTCTCCCCCCATCCCTCATCCCCATAATCCCGTTTTCCCTGATATTTTTCAATACCTGCAGATAATTGGCGAATTCATAATAAAGAGGATGGCGAGGTTTGACGTAATGACCATAATTATGGTTAATTTTTCCCAATGTATTTGTTTATAGAATTTTAACTTATTTTTTGGTGAAATTTAATTTCCTCCCATTAATTTATACTTCACTCAATGGCCGAGTCTTCATCATCAACGTCCATAAACAGCAGTAATCTCAATTTTGGGAGCATAAGGAACTAAATTTAAAAGGTTGAAAAATGTAACATTTTCTCAAAACGCGGACGTATACTTGGAGTGTCAGGTAATACCGTAATGGCTATCGGCTGGAGCAATCGTACTATTAGTATTCACTGTGTAATTGATGGAGACGGATATTTCATCCCTGTCATGACTGCCATGTTACTTTGTCCGCGTCGTTGCAGAAATGCATTTGCAATACGACTCCTAATCATATACAAAATGTAAAAAGCTGACAAGAGATTAAGGATCAGTCTCGGTAGATAAGTGAATCTTCATAACAAACTCACACAAAATGTACAAGCATATTATATGGTCAATCAATCAATCAATCAATCTTATCATATTATCTATTACTTTGCCTATATTTAACCCTTGGAGTGTATATATATATATATATATATATATATATATATATATATATATATATATATATATATATATATATATATATATATATGGTGTGTGTGTGTGTGTGTGTGTGTGTGTATGTGTGTATTCCTTGTGAATTTGAATGATTTGAATGAGTATATAAAAACGAAAATTAATATGTTATTTCATCTAAAACAGTTTCCCAAGTGATATTTTGTTTAATCTGAAGTGTATTACACACACACACACACACACACACACACACACACACACACATATATATATATATATATATATATATATATATATATATATATATATATATATATGTGGTGTGTGTGGGTGTGTGTATATATATATACATATATATATATATATATATATATATATATATATTTATATATATATATATATATACACTTCAGATTAAACAAAATATCACTTGGGAAAGTGTTAAGGTGAAACATATTAATTTTCATTTTTATATACTCATTCCAAATCATTCAAATTCACATGGAACAAGTATATTCAGATTATATTAGTGATGATATATAGTTCCTTTGATAAACATATATGACAAGCATTTTTGGTCTATTGCCGTCAAAGAATGAAAAAAAAAAAGAGCGACTCCTTGATTATGACAGTTTGCAGATTCTGTAAAATAAAGATGAAAAGCTGTGAAAGGCATAATTAATTTCTTAATTGTTTATGAGCGGAGGTTCTGCTGCTCGACAAACAACCAGGCTGCTGCAATTTGTACAACCCACAGAGAGGAAAAAAGTACGGAAAAATTCGTGAGCAGAAGTAACACGTGATATTTTGTGCCTCCTTGTCCTCTATGTACAAATGAATGGGTTTTTTTCTTCCACTCTTATAGTGCATGAAAGTCCAGCTTGTGCACTGAAGGAAGTCATAAGGGTTACTGGTATTAGTATATATATATTATATATTATATATATATATATATATATATTATATATATATATATATATATTTCGCTATACATCTGAGCGAGCAACCTTGGAAATTATATATTAAACACTAATATCTATTGTGATTTGTTTTTATTTATAAGTCATCCCTTCCCTCCCCTTCTCACCACACCCCCTGGCTGAAAGTGGACTTCAAGGCCATTGGGAGTGTCATTGTTCATTTCAGCAACCTCAAATAATATGGATTAGACAATAATATCTGTTGTTTTCCATTGTTTTTAAATGTCTCCCCTTTCCCAGCCCTTCTCACATCCCCTGGCTATTGGGGTTAAAATTTTACTTGATGGACATCAGGAGTGTCACCATTCATCTCAGCAACCTCAAAAACTATGTATTAGACATTAATATCTGTTGATTCCAATTATTTTTACGTGTTACCCTATTCCCACCCCTTTCCATGGCATCCCCCCAACCCTTAGATGCCAGTGATGTCTTACTGTACCAAAATTGAAATTACCCTATGCATTTCAAAGTGTATCTGGTACACATGTATACATACATACATTCATATCCTTCATATATATATATATATATATATATATATATATATATATATATATATATATATACTTGTAAGATTTCCGCTCCCAGTGAGCTTAAGTTTAATAATGAAGAGGACAGCGAGAAGACTGGTGATCATTTCTTCTTTTTATTGACACCTACGTTTCGGGAATCCTTTCCCATCTTCAGGGCTATAAATAAATTAATTTTACAATATTAAAAAGTGTGCTAAAATAACTTAATAATTATAAGAAATATAGTTTGTCATTAAGCTAAAATAAAAATAAAAAGTACAAAGTGACTTTAAGCTAAAAGTAAATTAAAACACTGAATAACTTAGTAAAATAAAACATCCAAAAGCAAAACGAAAAATAAAAATTGAAAAAATAAACAAAGACACCATTCTGCCAGACTTACTGTTAAGAGGTTTGGTTGTTAACTGATAGAAAATAGCATAGTCAAAAGGCGATGTTGGAGGAATCAAAAACAAGGGAGAGAGAAGAGAGAGAGAGAGAAATAGAGAGAGAGAGAATGTGAGTAATAGGCAGTTAAGCAATATGGAACGGTGTGGAGGTAGTTTGGTTGTTTAAGGAAGGAGACAGTTTCTTGATGTAAAGAGATTCTAAAAGAAGGAGCGAAAGACAATCAGCAGTTTGACAGAATATTTTGAAATTATTGTACATAAACTGACGTTATGTACAATTATTTCAAAATACTCAGTCAAACTACTAATTGTCTTTCGCTCCTTCTTTTAGAATCTCTTTACATCAAGAAACTGTCTCCTACCTTAAACAACCAAACTACCTCCACACCGTTACATATTGCTTAACTGCCTATTACTCACATTCTCTCTCTCTGAGTCTTTCTCTCTCTCTCTCTCTCTCTCTCTCTCTCTCTCTCTCTCTCTCTCCCTTGTTTTTGATTCCTCCAACATCGCCTTTTGACTATGCTATTTTCCATCATTTAACAACCAAACCTCTTAACAGTAAGCCTGGCAGAATGGTGTCTTTGTTTATTTTTTCAATTTTTATTTTTCGTTTTGCTTTTGGATGTGTTATTTTACTAAGTAATTCATTGTTTTAATTTACTTTTAGCTTAAAAGTCCCTTTGTAGTTTTTCTTTTTCTTTTAGCTTAATGACAAACTATATTTCTTATAATTATTAGGTTATTTTAGTATACTTTTTAATATTGTAAAATTAATTCTATTTATAGCCCTGAAGATGGGAAAGGATTCCCGAAACTTAGGTGTCAATGAAAAGAAGAAATGATCACCAGTCTTCTCGCTGTCCGTTTTCTTTCAAAAAAAACTAATAAAAATAAATTTATCTATATATATATATATATATATATATATATATATATATATATAATACATATATTAAGTATGCATTTGTATGTACTTATATATATGAATGGATGTGCATGTATGTATGTACCATATACACTGGATTTTAAAGTCGTACTCAGGTTGATGAAGGTTCCCTTGGTATGAGCGCCTCTGTCTTCACTGGGAACTTGAGGCTGTCTAGTGACAAGAGTTTCCAAAATGTGAAGAAATCGAAAAGTGATGCTCATACATACTTATATACATTACACTATATATTACATAATTATATATTATATATAATATATTATATATATATATATATATATATATATATATTATATGTATACTGTAATGTATATTATATGTATATGTTATATTATATGTATATGTATATTTTGTATATGTAATATTCTATATATATATATATTAAATCTATATATATTATATATAATATATATATATATATATATATTTATATATATATAATAGTATTTGTATATATATAATATATTATATTATATATATATATATATATATTATATATAATATGATATATATATATTTATATTTATATTTTATATTTTATTTTATATTTATAATATAATATTATTATATATATATTATTAATATTTTGTATTTATTTTTATTATATAATTATGTTTTATTTTTTTTTTATATATATAGCCTATCATATATATATATTTTACCTTATACTTTTCTGAGCTTTCACTTCGATTCTTTCCATTTTGGAAACTCTTGTCACTAGACAGCCTATAGTTCTCAATGAAGAAAGAAACTAAGACATTCTGTCGTCCGGGGAAAATGGGAACTCGCATTCGGGCGCTCATACCAAGGGAACCTTCATCAACCTGACTACAACTTTAAAATCCAAAGTAGGGTATAGGTAGATTAAATATTCTTTTCATGACGTGAATTAGAAGGAGCGGATGAAGTTTTCCGTAATTGTTTCTAGCATATAAAAGTTGGACAGTCCTATAGAGATTTTAATTACGCTCAGTGTAAAAAGATAGTCAGACGATATCTGGCAGCTTAAAAGACCGACTCTTTACTGATATTAAGCATTTCTGCAACTGGTTGCTTCTTTGTCTTCGTAGCACATCAAGTAAATCCACTTCCCATGTTAATGGATCTGCTCGATTAAACCTCACTGTCGTGGGAAGCTGGTTTTCCTTCCTTGTATTTCAGTCAAGCATGAATTTGTTTATTTATCCTTGAATGTTTTCATGAAGTTCTATGAATATCTCGGTGACTTTGCGAGTTATGTAGTTGACAACAGAAATCATAGGGACACAGAAGTGAGAAAGAACGAGAATAAGTTACTAAAGAGAAGAGGGTAGTTGGACAGAACGAGTATGAAAGTGAGTGCCCTATCCAAATGCCCTCAAGATGATGTGAGATATATTTCCGTAGTCCCGATATACCTTAGAAGAGTTGGAAAAAGTACCTAGCAAGGACAAAAAGAGTCAAGACAAAAAAGCTTGGACAAGCTCGTATAGACATCCTTGGAGAAAGAGCTAGTATCGTTGCCTCTTTTAATATGATAGACGAGTAATTTTCCTCCGAGGTTGATATTTTATCCGCTCTTGAGAGAAATGATCAGATGGCTACAGAACTTGAGTTGTATGTTATGTGATCGTATCAACCAATAATTGCAAATCATTGGGCAACAACACTTTCGAAAATTAAGCAAACAGCACGTAAGAATATAGAAGGGATCATTATTATCATCTGTAATTATAGAGCTTGATAAAGTGCTATTCATTTTTAAAGATGTTAGCTATTTAGTCAATGGTGATTGCAAGCACGTAAGTATGCACGTATACAAAACCAGGTTTTTTTCTTTAATAAAACTGCCATTTCCTTTTACATGAAGGTTGTTTCAAGAGATCAGTCGATGCCGCATCCTTCAGATATTGAATCAACGACTCTTTGTATAGAACGATCCCACATCTTCAGCTACTCCCCACATTCAGTTGCAATCAACAACTTTTTTGCATATGTTAATAAACGCTATTTTTCTCTCTGTTCTTGTTGTTTCCATAAGGCATTAAAAATAAGGCTATTTTTTCTCTGTTTCACCCATACATTTGAAAAATCATATCACATCAGAACTTGTTTTTTAACAAATGATAAAATATGATATTGACAAGAAGCCATAATATATCCCTCGACTACTTAGGGTTCTTTTCGACCAACGACTGGATACTTTTACCTATTTCACTTTCTGTTAAGACCCTAATCCAGTTAATATTTCATGGGATTTGACTGATGTGAAGTACAGTTTAGAGGGATCGCCAGCAGTTTTGAAAACTGCAAATAGGCTGCCATGACATGATGAGGGTCAATGTTAATCCAGTGAAAAGATTCCCATACTGGCATCAATCAATGTACATAGTACCTTTACAACACAAAACAATTTCTGCGGTTTACAATCAAGATTGAAACACTATTTTCAAGATAATCATTTCATTTCATTCCTAATTCTTATTGCCATATTACTTGGTACAGCAATATGACCGATTGCCCTCTATATATTGATTGCATAGAAAGTTAATGATCATCATGTTTTCATCCCTGACTGTGTTAGCGTCGTTGTGGATATCATCGTTGCAAGAGTGATCGAAGTAAGTGGGATGCCAGTTCATCCCCGAGTCATGAAGGGCTTGACATTCTTTTATGTTGATGAGGTTCATTGGCAACGTCGAGTCCCAGATAGTAACACCTGTGTTCTGGAGAGCCATGTGCTGTAGAAAATGAGCAGAATGTAAATATCTTTTATATTTTCATATCGCAAATATCTACAGAGATATTTAGAAGAGAAAATGTTGATTTGTATACTTTAAAACTCTATTTCATATAGTTTAAACAGTACAAAAAATATATCTTCATTAAAGATGGTATAGGTAGGAAATCATGACTTTAAATGTACATCTTGATTCTTGTAACTATTTTCAAATTGATGCTGACATTAGAGCCATTAAGGAAATTTACAAAAGATATGTAACGAGCAGCTGGTATGAGGAAAAAGCTCTTCATCCCATTGTTGGATCTTGCGGCAAACTGTCCTCTTGGCATAAATGATAGCAAATGGCTTGTTGGGTTCAAAACACTGCATTTATGTATGGTACAGATTCTGAAATTAATGTTACTATGATGTAAGACTTACCCATGTTGGAAAGGACGGGTAGTTGAGATATCAAGTATATTCTAAATGAATGCCAATTGCTATCAAGTAAGACTTGCCCATGTTGGAAAGGACGGGTAGATGAGATATCATGCATACTTTAAATGAATGCCTACATAGCTATCAAGGGTAGATCTTGCCCATGTTGGAAAGGACTATCAAGTAATACCGCATGTTGGGAAGACGGTAGATGAGATATCATGCATACTTTAAATGAATGCCAATAGCTATCAAGTAAGACTTGCCCATGTTGGAAAGGACGGGTAATGAGAATATGCTACTTTAAATGAATGCCAATAGCTATCAAGTAAGACTTGCCCATGTTGGAAAGGACGGGTAGATGAGATATCATGCATACTTTAAATGAATGCCAATAGCTATCAAGTAAGACTTGCCCATGTTGGAAAGGACGGGTAGATGAGATATCAAGTATATTTTAAATGAATGCCAAATGCTATCAAGTAAGACTTGCCCATGTTGGGAAGGACGGGTAGATGGATGAGATCAAATGCATACTTTAAAAATGAATGCCAATAGCTATCAAGTAGCCATTGCTTGCCCATGTTGGAAAAGGACGGGTAGATGAGATATCATGCATACTTTAAATGAATGCCAATAGCTATCAAGTAAGACTTGCCCATGTTGGGAAGGACGGGTAGATGAGATATCATGCATACTTTAAATGAATGCCAATAGCTATCAAGTAAGACTTGCCCATGTTGGGAAGGACGGGTAGTTAAGATATCATGCATACTTTGAGTTTAAAAGGTTTTGAATGAATGATACTCTTTAATTTTGGGGTGAATGAACTCTGCTGGATGGAAGAAATGCGCCTTAAGGTCTTTTAGGTTCTAAATGATGCACCTGTACCAGAATGGAGTTCAAGAAATGGAAGTGGTAGTGTTTGGCTCCTTGCTGATATGCCTATGGTTCACCAGAACGCTCATGGCAAAAAGCTTATCGCCTATCAAGTTATAGAGTTTACTTATTCAATTTTCTCGTGATTTTTCTCTTGACTAAAGTTAGTGGAACGCGCACCATGACTTCGTCGATCCATTCGGACGTCGAAGAGAAAAGACGAGAGTACTGGAACAGCAGAGTTAGTTTTCCAGTTAACACGGCTTCTTCGTTCGTCTCTGAGCCGTCCCCTTTGTTTGCAACAACAGCATTAATACGAGATAAAGTCTCAAATTCTCTGAAAGAAATGATAAAGCCATCAACTTATTAAAAATGAAAAT
>NC_087208.1:78851824-78866824 GCF_015104395.2 Macrobrachium nipponense | reverse complement strand
AATGATTGTTTAGAGTTTTAGACTATCTTTGTATAACGTATGTATGTACAGAATATAAGAAACCACAAACCAACATATAATTATTGCTGCGTTAACTGATGTTTTATGAAAGAATATGTACAGAGACATTTGTGGAACAGGAACCTATGATGGGTTACTTACCTTCAGGGTGTTATTGTAGATATACCAATTGAAATTTGGCGTCATATCCAGAAACTTTATGAATTTGTCTCGAATTTTGGAATCACCACAAAAGGCAACCCACAAAGGACCCTCTTGACCCTTTTGCCGCAATGCCGAACATTTCTTGACTTCAGCTTCATCATACAGTCTTATGTTGCAGTCCAAATAGCCTAGTCTTCCACCGGTTATCTGTTGAGGAGGGTGGACTAAACGAAATAATGAATAGAAAATAACGATTGATATCCTTGATAAGGTAATGTTTCAATGAATGAGTCAAAACGTACATCAGTGAAAACATATAAAATTAGATTAATAGAGAAACAGGAATGCATATAATTATCTTTCTAAATAATAATACCCACAGCTTAATTGCATCCATATACTTATATGGTGGTCTTTTATTTATTTGATAACTAATGCCTTGCAAAAAATTCTCTCCCTCTCTCAGTAAGAAGAGTAGTCACTAACACTTTTTCATCTAAATGCATAAAGCATCCATGCACAAGAACCAAGTTATTTTGCACCTAAGGCTTTTCCAAAGTCACTATTTGCAAGTTCATGACCTTGATCTTGAATCAAATATTCAAAGCAAGCCATGGAAATACTCGCATGGTTCCAGTAATAATTTAATCATGTGGCGTCAAATAAGCTCTGTGGGAATTATCACATCAAGGTGGAACACTTGGGAAAACTTGTTGCAGGTTTCCTTTTGCCTCAAATGCCACTTGTGTTGACACAGTTTTACCAGCAAATAAAGAATTACCTGTGTTTAAATCTTTGGATGTCTAGGTGCCAGGATTTTACATGACAAGATAGCAATGCTTAAACACTAGTGGACCTAGTACATGGAAATTATGGGGTGTTATGTTAACGGAAAATTCATGGACTGTCTTTTCTTCTGATGCTCTCTGTCTGATACCGGAGGCATTGGGAATACGCCTTTATAAATTTATCTACATATTGATTTTCTTTTGTTCTATTCGTGAGAAATCCAAATACGATTGATCTTAGATTGTTTTAAGTATTGTGCCTTACATGAAAATCTATATTTCTCAAAAAAAAAATTATATATCTTGTGTACCAGCCTCCCAAAATTATATCGACACTTTTACTGAAGATAATAGTAAATTTATTTTAAACAAAATATGAAATGGTTCAAATCTACGTAAGAAGAACATGGCAATGGCAAAAGAAAGTGAAATGAGTTACCTGAAGTCTAGAAGTACGAAGAAAGTCTGAAGTTCCATTGGGCAGTATTCTCAAAACAGAGGGCAGAGTACCGCTCAGTTCCTCATAGTAACTGGTTCCTGGTGCCAATCCATATTCAAGTTTCCTGTGGTTATTAGCGTCAAACAAAGAATTTTCTCTATATACAATTTTAACTTTGACTTTTGTACTCGTAAGAACCGCCATGGTATATAAATATGAAAACAATTACTGCTCCTATCAATCTCTATTGCACTTTTGTCCTTCTACTAAACATACCTTCACACATCCTGGTTAGCTACTCGACCTCTTAGTTCGCCTATTTATGTCTAAAATGATCACACGAAAGGATTCTCAGAACCAAAATAATCCCCTCACCTGTAGAATCATTTGCTCCTGCCTCTCTTCTGTACTCCACATTTACCAAGACTTCATCTAAGATTTTTCAAAACATACTTTATATATTATATATATTATATATATATATATATCTATATATATCTATATATATCAATATATACTATATATATAATATTATCTATCCTATAATATATATATATATATATCTTTATATACAAGTATATTATTATATATCTATATATATATATATATATATATATAATATATACTATATATATATTATATATATAATATAGTATATCGCCCTTATGGGTAATCTGGTATTGTCAGTTTGTATATTAAGCCTTCTTTTGACTATGTTGTTCTTTGTAAAATCAGTTTGCCTCAGTAAAGGGTCCGAACAGGACCGAAAGTACTTGGCTATCTCACTTTTTCATTTTTTCCTTCGTGGCAAAAAACCTTTATTTATTCATAGCATCATGTTTTATATACTTCGTGATCAAGTTATTCACGTATATGTTATATACAGGGTGTTTCGAAATTAAAGGCCCCTCTACAGCATAAACTAAAACTGATATGGACAAAAACAAAAGTAATTCAGAACAGGTATTCATTCAAGTTTCTCTCTGAGTATTTAATATTTTGTGTGGCCTCCATCTGCCTGCACCACAGCCTGCATTCTCGAAGGGTATGATTTCAGCAAATCGCAAAAAAGCTGAGACTCAAACTCCCTTTCCCTGAGCACTTCAGTCACCTCTCTCCGCAGGTCATCGAGGCTTGGTATACCATCTTAGTTCACTGTGCACGCTTCAGCATGATCCTTTAATATACTACCAATGTTTTCACACACATTAATGTCAGGGGAGCTACCTGGAAATTCACTTGGTGAGAAGAAATTGATACTGCAGTTTCAAAGCAGCACCTGTGTCTGAAGAGCCTTGAAATATGGTACCTTATCATGCAACAATGTGACTTTTTCAACAGATAACACATTTTCAGGATCTTTGAGGAAAGGAAATACTCCACCTGTAAGCACAGCTTCTCTGAAGTATTCCCCATTCCATGACTGTCCTTTTTCTTTGATGATCTACATTAACCGTTTGGCTGTGAAACAGAGAAAAATTCCCAAATATTCAGGAAATTTCACAACTTGGTGATAGCGCATGTCATCGCTGATATCATCCAACATTGCAGTCCAAATGATGTCATTTTTATGATTTGGATTCCTGACTGTGTTAATGAAGAATTCATCTGATGCGGCAACATGGAGAAAGTCAGCTTCATCCCAATCTGTAAGAAATGAACCATAAAACCATGCATGGTCTTCTCTCTGTTGCTGAATGATGTTGGGCTTGCTGATAACATGAAATGGCTTGATACCAGATTTTTTCAGCTCACAATATACAGCACTATAACTTCTCTTCTTTCCCCTTTTTGTTTCTAGTTCAAGCGCCAATTTATGTAGACTCTCTTGGTCTACCCACTGCCTCAGCTATGATATCTTTTGACTCCTAAGAAAGGATTTCAGGCCTTCCAAGATTCTCACTCTTTTCGTGATGACAGTCATATGGAATTTTGTTCCAGTTTCTTTTAACAAAGGATTCGTCTCTTTTAATGTATTTAGCTATCCAGGTACAGGAAATGATGGATGCGCCAGCATCCCTGGCCTCTCTGAAGGTTATAGCCCAGATTTGGTCAATTCATCTGATTTCCTCTGATTCGTTAGCCATGGCTGTATCTAACTCTGTCACTCAGTCTGAAAATACAAGAAATGTAAAATGAAAAATAGCTTAATAGAAACTTAAGATAATGTACTTGGAGATAGTCTATAGCAGAAAACTTCATAACTTTCCATTTGCTCTGCGGAGGGGGCCCCTCTAATTTCGAAACACCCGGTATATGCGTGTGTATATATATATACACACACACACACACACACACATATATATATATATAATATAAATATATATATATATTTATTTCTAACTCATTAAGGGATCGAACCCCGGTGTCTTGAGTAGAAGACCGGAGCATTAACAATTCGAATGCCCATCATACCAGCGAATTTTACCTAAATTCGCCGCCTTTCACCGTGAGAGTTTAGGCATTGACCTTTGCATCCGAATTGGTAATGCCTAAGACTGTCGCTTGAAAGACTGGGGATCAGTCCCATGGTGAGTCAGAAATTTATTCTTCTGAAAAATTTAATCATAATCTATGCCCTGAGGATATCAATATTTGTGAAGGTATTGTGGATGGTGAAATGAGCAAGCCTTCTCTCTCTCCCCATTGTACCCGTAAGATTTCTCAAGGCTTACAAGAAAATTAAAAAAGACGAAACAATGTAAGTAACGAAGGCAGATAAGTCAAATGCGGTGGTAATAATGAATAAAAGTGACTATGTAAATAAGATAATGGCATTGTTAAATGATACTAATACTTACACGAAACTGAGGTTTGATCCTACACAGACAGTGAACTCCCATTTTAATAAACAAATTAAAGTGCTTGAACCATTTAATTAAACAGTTTATCGACAATGTGCCTCCCTACCTTATATGTATGGTTTGGTCAAGACACAAAATCAATAACCCTATCAGACCAATCATTAATTGAGAGTGGGTTCAGTTACGTATAATTTATCTAAATGGCTTGTAAAAATTCTTACACCTTTGGTAGGAAACATTTCTAATACGAATGTAAAAAACTGTTGAAATTATAAGCAAATTGGATAGTTTAAATTTGAATTTTGATTGTAATATGGTTAGTTTTGATGTTGACTATTTATTTACAAAAACGCCTGTAGATGATTTTGGAGGATGAATTAGAACGTCATGATATTCCCTTAACTGTAGCAAACCTCATTAGTCTCATAAGGTTATGTATCAAAGGTAGTAAATTTTGTTTTAAAGGGGAATTTTTTGTACAAATGTTTGGCATGGCAATGGGTAATCCCTTATCTCCTGTTCTTAGCAATATTAATATAAAAAATTTTAAAACAAAACTCTTACGAAAAATTTTGCCACAAAAAGTTATATGGTTAAGGTATGTGGATGATATTTTCTGTTTTTGACCAGATCACGAAAATCTCTAGGAATTCCTTAATCTCAATAATTTAGTCCCTTCTATAAAATTTACTTTAGAGGAAGAAAGAAAATGGTATTTGAATTTTCTTGATGCAACTGTCTACAGAAATGATAGAAATTTCACCTTTTCAGTCTTTCAAAAATCAACTAAAATTAACTTTTGTTTATTACTACGCCAATACCATCAAAATGCTAAATGCTCTGTTTTTTCTGGGATGTTTCTATATATCATTATTATATATATATATATATATATATATATATATATATATATATATATATATATATATATATAATATATATATATATATATATATATATCATGATATATATATATATATATATATATATATATATATATATATATATATATATATATATAAATAAAGGGTCGAACTAGACCGAATGTGCTTGGCTATCTAGCTTTTCATCTTTTTTCCTTAGTGGCAAAAACCTTTATCTATACATAACATCACGTTTTATATACTTCGTGATGAAGTTATTCATATATATATATATATATATATATATATATATATATATATATATATATATAGTTATATATATATATATATATATATATATATATATAGCATATATATGTATATATATATATATATGTATATATATATATATATATATATATATATATATATATATATATATATATATATATATGTATATATATAAATATATATATATATATATATATATATATATATATATATATATATATATATATATATATATATATATATATATATATATATATATATATATATATATATATATATATATATATATATATATATATATATATATATATATATATATATATATATATATATATATATATATATATATATATATATAATATACTATATATCTATATATATATATATATATACTATATATATATACTATATATATATATATATATATATATATATATATATATATATATATATATATATATAATAACACACACACACACAACACACATATATATATCTATATATATATCATATATATATATATATATATATATGTATATATATGTGAATATCTTGATCACGAAGTATATAAAACGTGATGCTATGTATAAATAAAGGTTTTTGCCACTAAGGAAAAAAGATGAAAAGCTAGATAGCCAAGCACTTTCGGTCTAGTTCGACCCTTTACTCAGGTACAACTGATCTTACAAAAGAAAAACATAGTTAAGGTAGGCTTAATATCCACACTGACACTACAAGATTAGCAATAAGGTTGATTTCACTCTACAGAAACGAGGAAACGGCTGAGGGCAGCAACACCTTGGAGGATACACATGCGATCAACAGACGATTCATCCAGAAAACAATACATTTTGAAAAAAAAGGAGGCATATACAACTTATTATCATGAAATTTACAAAATGTTCCCAAAAAATTATTAATGAAAAGACGAGAAAAAAAAATATATAAATATATCGAGCAAGAGAGAGAGAGAGAGAGAGAGAGAGAGAGAAATAATAACTATATACATGTGGGACTAATTTGTTTGTTTGTAGTTCTTTTATTTTAAGGTCCTTCATAAACATTTTACAAATATATGGGTCCAAATGGTGCATTCCCGGACTAAGATTTAGGTTGTTTTTATTAGTGATTTGTATAATTGCTGATTCCAGTAAATTTCTTGAAAAATAATCATTAGATCTAGCAATTACAGAGGTATCACCCAATTAATACAATGAGATTTTTCACTCAGATGGATAAACAGTGCATTTGAAGTCTGGGCTGTTCTAACTGAATACAAATGCTGCTTAATACGTACTCATAAATTTTTACTTGACTGACCAACGTAAAACGATGGGCAATCCGTACAAGGAATTTTGTAAATGATGTTGTTGTTTGTTACAGGACTATTCTTAATTAGCATATCTTTAATGGTATTGTTATAAGAGAACACTACATTAACATTAAACGATTTAAATATTGATTTTATGGTTTCAAATCCACGAAAATAAGGAAAGCTAAGTACATTTTTAGGCATTTCTTTTTCATTAATAGCAACACTATAAATATTTTTATGAGCTTTTTGATAACATAAATCAATTAAATGAGGTGGGTAGCAGAGATCGTTTCCTATCTTTTTTAAGTATTCTGATTCTTGGTCAAGATATTGTGGACTCGTGATACGCATAGCACGTAGGAACATAGAAGAAAAAATAGAAATTTTAATATTAAGATGGTGGCTAGAATAAAAATGTACACATGTTAAATTATTTGTGGGTTTTCTATAAATACTGAATTTGCATTGGAAAGATTCTCGATGTATTATTACATTTAGGAAAGGGACGACATTGTTATTTTCAATTTCAACAGTGAATTTGAAGGATGGCACTAAATTATTGAATTTATACAATAAATCATTTGCATCTATACCAACAGGTATGACTACTAAGATATCATCTACATACCTGTACCATTTTAAGGGGACAAGTGTGATGTTCGGGAGGTGTTGTCTTTCAAAAAATTCCATATACAAGTTTGAAAGGAGAGGTGATAAAGGGTTACCCATGGCTATACCAAATATTTGTTGGTAATATTCTTCATTAAAAATAAATCTGCAATCGCAAATACATAACTTAATCAATTAATTATGTGACTAACGGACATAGGCATTTCATGCAGTACAAGTTCATTACTTAAATATTCTAGCACAGAGTCAATAGGGACTTTTGTAAACAAGGAACATACATCAAAACTGACAAAGATATCACTAGGGTTTAGTACAATGATATTTAATTTTTCCACAAGATCAAGAGAATTCCGGATGTGTGAATTAGATACAGTTCCTAGTAGCATGGATAACAATTTAGTAAGATATTTAGATAGTTTATAAGCAACTGATCCTACACTACTAATAATTGGGCGCATAGGTTTGTTTTCCTTGTGAGTTTTGACTAGGCCATATAAATAAGGTAATGAGGGACACTTTACAGTTAACTTACACAAAAGTTCTTTTTTATCTTCAAGAATTTGTTTAATATTGATATTAAAGTTTTTTATTACTTGGTCCAACGGATTTTTTACGAGTTTTTTGTAAGTTATTTCGTCTTCTAGTAAAGTATGCATGCGTGATATGAAGTCAGTTTTGTCCAGAACTACTAACCTATTGGATTTTTCAGCCTTAGTAATGTGTAAACTATTATCATTCTTCAATTCTTTGAAACTTTTTCTGTAGCGAGCGGGGAAGTTATTTTCATGATAGGCATGCGTAGCACTATATGTCATGTCTTTGATAATGTCTAATTGATTTTGTTGTAGGTCACAGTATTTTTCAAACTTATATAGAGATGTCGCTATTGATAAAGCTGAGGGTTTGTTACATATGAAGAAAGACAACCCAAAGCTTAATGCACGCACTGCATTATCAATTATTTGTTTGGTTGATAAATTCACCACACAACCACTTCTACCATTATTGGCCCAATAATGGCTGCCCTCAGGCTATTCCTCGTTTCTGTAGAGTGAAATCGACCTTATTGCTAATCTTGTAGTGTCAGTTTGGATATTAAGCCTACCTTGACTATGTTTCTCCTTTGTAAGATCAGTTGTGCCTGAGTAAAGGGTCGAAGTAGACCGAAAGTGCTTGGCTATCTCGCTTTTCATTTTTTTCCTTCATGGCAAAAAACTTCCTATATATATATATATATATATATATATATATGATATATATATATATATAGATAATATATATATAGATATATATATATATATATAGATAATAATATATATATATATATATATATATATATATATATATATATATATATATAGATATATATATATATATATATATATATATATATATATATATATATATATATATATATATATATATATATATGTTTGTATGTAGGTATATGTGTATGATATGTAGTAGTATGTATGTAGTATGTATATGTATGTATGTATATGATATATATATCATATATATATCTATATATATCTATATATATATATATAGATTATACATATATATATATATATATGATATATATATATATATATATATATATATAGTATATATATATATATATAGATATATATATATGTATATAGTATATATATATATATATCTTATATATATATATATATATATATATATATATATATATATATATATATATGTATATGTATATGTAATATATATATATATATATATATCTATATAATATGTATATATATATATATATATATGGTATATATATATATGTATATATATATATATATATATATATATATATATATATATATATATATATATATATATAGACTGGTAAAAATGTTATGTTACAACAGAATTCCATCTAATAAAAGGAGCCCATAAAAACACCAGAATATAGAGAGAATAGTACTATATTTCAGAGACTGATGTCTCCCTCTTCAGGTAGATGAATGAGAAATGTTTACAGAAAAGATGGTATTTATACCAAGAGGTCCATCCACAGGCAAGCCAATTTAGGTCACCCCCGCTGATAATCTTCCTTTAATCTTCTTAAGCGTTGGTTGAATGAAAACCTTGTCGATCGTATCTGATATCCATGTTCCTTTTGAGATGTTCATTACCTGCTTCTCTTTTATTAAGGCCGATTCCATCATTTGACTCTTGTACCGGCAGTTACTGCTATAAATTACACGTGACAAATTCCAGTTTATTCTATAGTTATGTTCATTTATATGGTTGAAAATAGCTGAGTTCTGTTGTCCATACCTACTATGAGATTCAGGGTCTCTGTAACATGGTTTTTTGGACTTTGCTCCTTTTCAAAGCATCGGATGTAGCTGAAAGTTGACATATGTATATTTTACAACCACACACAAATTTTGTCAGCATTATCAATAACCTAAACCCGATAGTTTTAATTTTTATGGAGTAAAAATGATCTAGCCGACGCCATGGCCAATGATTACCAGCCAAGAGTCGAAAAACATTCATTACGTAAGCAAGGTGAACAAACGCCTTTTGACTAAATGTTGCCACACCCATCCACCAGACAGAAATTCCATTGGCTCTGAAACCCAAAGACTTTATGAATGGCGGAACGATACATAGATGTGGGTAGGGTATCAGTGCTAGCGTAGTAATACTACTGTAGCAGTAGTGCCGCAACAGTATAGCAGTAATATACATGAATTAAACGTTTAGTCCAACTGCTGGGATCCTTGAGGATCATTTTGCACTTCTTACAACTACTCGAGAAATTAGTTTTTATAGCCAGAAGTTAAATTTTCTAATCCAACAATGCCCATGGTAGCCTTCAGTGTTATCCTGAATTATAACGAGGCCAAAGTGGTGGAGCCTCATGAAGTCACCAATTCCGACGATAATTATTGGTGAAGGTTTAAAGCCAAAATACGGTACTGGCTATTTTTTTTCTTTTTTTTTTTCAGTAAGTAGGTAGATAGCCAATAAATAAAAATTGCTTGACATTGGATATAGCAGTTATCAAATCAAGCTTGTCTACTATGTTTTTGGTAATTACCAACTATTCTCTACATCTTGTCAATCTGATTGTGACCTATAAAATAGACTGTAATTTCTTTGGAAATTTATTTTGGGAGTTAGACATATAATCAAAGTGTTTTTGTATTTATTAACATATTTTGTTGGTTTGTTCATTATGACAATTATCAGTGGAGAGGTTCCAGAATTCATAAAGGTGTACTGCTTTGCTTGTATTTAAATTTGTATGTCATTGTTGCCAGAGGTTTAGCCTTAGTTACGTATAGCCAATCATCCATCGAGAAAGAGGGAAGAAATGATGTCATAAGTTACATAACGAGTGCGTTCGAAACCTTTTCTCTGAGTAAGTTGGCCCTTCTTCAAAAAAAGGTCACTTTTACATTATAAGTACCAAATTTATTCAACCTGCGTAGTGCAGAATACACTCAAAATTTATGTGTTGATATAATAAGTATTCTGAATAAGCGTTATATTTATGAAATGCATAGATAAAAAGTTATTGCGAAAAAACCGTGTTACAGAGGCCCTGAATCTCATAGTAGCTGACTGTTTGTGTTGTATTAATCTCTGGGGAAGTGATTTACCTGTAAATCCGATGTAAGATTGGTCACAGTCCTGGCATGGAATTTGGTAAACCCCAGTGTCCTTGGGCGATGTCTTTTGTTGGACGTTAATCAGGGATTTAGTTAAGGTGTTTGGGTAAATAAATGCAAAAGGGTTAAATTTTCCGAGAGTCTGAGTCACCTTCTTAATCGTGTCCAGGTGGGGAATTCTCATTTTATTGTTGGGTGTATCTCTGGTCTTGTCTTTAGGGGGTCGGTAGAAAACTATGTTTGCTTTGTGAATTGCTTTCTCAATTATATGGTCAGGATACTTTCAAGACGAAAGTTGCTAGTGAATTAGTTCAAATTCTTTTTCCAGGAAATCTGGGGAACAAATTCGTAAGGCTCTTAAGAAGAGGTTGCTGGCTACACCTATCTTGATAGCAATGTCGTGATAGCTAAAGTAGTGAATGTATGAAAGTGAGAACGTTGGTCTGTATATGGTAATTTGTATTCTGTTGTCTCTGATTATTAAAACATCAAGAAAAGGAATTTGTTTTCTGTTTCCCATTCAACTTTAAATTTGATGTTGGCACTAATGCGTTTAATTTTAAATTTTGAGAGAAATTCATTAAAATTGCCCCACCTATTATCCCAAAATGTTAGAATATCATCCACATATCTCATCCACAACATGTTTTTGGGTTTTATTGCATTTATCACTGTAGTTTCAAAGTATTCCATGTACAGATTGGCTAAAACAGGCCTTAAAGGACTACCCATACCCCCCCGAATTTTTGCTTGTAGAATGATTCCCCGAATGAAAATACGTTATTAGATGCACATAATTCAACTAACTTTATTATTTTTGTCAAGCGTCAATGGGAAAGATCTGAATAGGGGGATAATTTTTCCTTAACGTATTTTCATTCGGGGAGGGAATTCATTTACAAGCAAAAATTCGGGTGTAGTATGGGTTGTCCTTTAAGTCCTGTTTTAGCGAATCTGTACATGGAATACTTTGAAACTACAGTAGTAAATGCAATAAAATCCAATTATAGCCCCTCATTCATCGACATATATATATATATATATATATATATGATATATATATATATATATGTAAAGGTTTTTTTGCCACGAAGGAAAAATGAAAAAAAAACGAGTTGGCCGAGTACTTTCGGTCCTATTCGGACCCTTTGCCTCAGTAAAAAAAAACCTTTCCTTTTATTTATACATAGCATCACGTTTATATACTTCGTGATCAAGTTATTCATATATATATGTATATATATATATATATATATATATATATATATATATATATAGTATACATATATATATGTATATATATATATTACGTATATATATATATGTGTGTGTGTATATATATATATGTATATATATATATATATATATATAATATATATATATATATATATATATATATATATATATATATATATATATATATATATATATATATATATATATATATATATATATATATATATATATATATAGTATATATATATATATATATTATATATATATATGGATATATATATAATATATATTATATATATATATATATATATATATATATATATATATATATATATTATATATATATATATACTATATGTTATACTTCATATATCACTTGATAAATCTACTATGAAGAAGGGAAACCACAAGGTGGTGAAGATTTTTCCCTACCTGCTCGGCATTCCTCTTCCTGACGAAAGTCTCTGAGCTCCAACGTTGAACATGGGCCAGCAATTAGGAGAGGAGACCTGGAGAAGATGATTGCTATACTGAATCAAAAGCTTTTGTTCGCTTTCATTTTGTATTCCCTTCCTTTATTAAGTATCAGAGCTAATTTGAATGTCACCAGAATGTGTGTGTGTTTATGTGTGTGTGTGTGTGTGTGTGTGTGTGTGTAAGAGAGAGAGAGAGAGAGAGAGAGAGAGAGAGAGAGAGAGAGAATGTTCGGAAGGAAGGCCATTGATTTCATCGCAGTTTCTTGGTATAGATTGTTTGGGAGAACTGACATTCATACATTTTTAATCAAAGGAGGTTTATATCCATTATCAAGCGCACAGTTAAGTATTTATATGTTAATTTTCCTTTTGCATTTCCATTAATTAAGTATTTTTGTAGTTTTTTGTTACAAACTGGCATCTATAATTTTTATGTATATAAATGCCTATATAATATTTCTATTTTTTTTTTTTTTATCTTACTAAGGAGCATCTTCGTTAAACCGGGTAATATAGAAAGTCTTCTTGAAGTTATTCTTATTCGTTTCTTCAGATAAAATGCTCAACCACATATCCTTGGGCTGAGGAGCATAAAATTACCTGGAGCTGACTAGTTTACAGGTTACATTCTGTATTTTACGGTGTGTAATGATACAAAAAGGGAGCGTGCAGTAAGCCTTCCTTTGCCTGAGGCGGAGGAATTTGATTTGACGGCAGAAATCAATGGTCAATACATTAGAACGGCACTTATTATTTCAGAGAGAAGGATGACAGATGGAAAGAGTGTTATGAGTATGGACGTGGAACAAAGCGGGTAAATATTTTTTTTTTTCGTCCCATTTAAGTTGTGTGAAAAGTCCCAGAGTTAAAGAGAAATTATGTAGTTGGAGTATACATACTTATTATAAGCTTATGACAGGACTGAGAGACTTGCGTGAGTGATGAGGGTATAGGGTGTAGAGGGACACTGGTTGAGAGCGATTGAAAGTTTCTAAGTTATGTGACCGTAATTGCCTTGATATCGTCATGAAGGAAATCAGAGAAAGAATCCCTGGGAGATAAGAAAAGCTGTGAATAGAGTGAGGAATCACTATTTGCAGACTTTTTGTGAGTTTTCCATCGAAGAAAAGAATAGCCCTCCTGCCCAAAATGATATGGTGATAGTAATTAGAATAATACACTATATACTGGCTGTTCTTCATGAAAACACCTGGTAACATACCGCAAAAGATACAGTGGAATGGCGAGGAAGTAACTGAAATTCTCTTTCCAGTTTTACTTTTGGTGAAACAGCTGAAAAGAGGCGACTCTTTGGAGGGATCTTGAATAGAAGGCAGAATATACCCACTGCTGTGACCGCTAAGCAATAGGCTGATAAATTCTTCATTCTACTAAGTAGGCCTTTTAGATAGACTAGAAACTTGGATTCTCTTCTGGAGTGACTTGGATTTAAATTCTTCTACCTTCAAGTGATGTCACCTGCAAAAATATGATACTTCTTTTTATCCCATAATAATAATAATAATAATAATAATAATAATAATAATAATAATAATAATAATAATAATAATAATAATAATAATAATATAGTGAACAGGTGTTTTTGCCAAGAGAAGTGAATACGCAAATAATAGAAAAATGAATCGAAGTTACTTCGGCGCTGTCGAGTTTTCCGTATATTGTATTATAATCACAGCGACCAAAAATAGATCTTCGGTGGTCTCTGTAAAAAACTGTATGAGCCGCAGACCATGAAATTTTAACCGCGGCTTGGTGGTGGCCTGGCCTATATCGGTGCCAGACCTACGCTTATGGCTAACTTTAACCTTAAATGAAATTAAACAAACTACTGATGCTAGAAGGTTGCAATTTGGTATGTCTGATAATTGTGGGGTGGACGATCTACATACCGATTTGCAGCCCTCTAGCTTCTGTAGTTTTTAAGATCTGAGGGCGGACAGAACAAGCGCCGACAAGAAAAAGTGCGGACGGACAGACAAAGCTGACACAATAGTTTTCTTTTTCAGAAAACTAAAAGATAATGAGCCAAAGGATCTCAAACTTAAAGTTACAAATGGACAGTTATTGTTTGAATAGATTGCCATAGCAGGGTGAGTTTCCAGCATCCGTGACCACACAAATTAATACAAATGCAATATTGAATATAAACACTTTAAGATTCTTACAAAAGCGTCTTCTCCGCAGCAGCTAGCGGTCTTCGAGTCGCTCCTTATAAAAACGATTCTTCCGAAACTGAACAACCAAACTGCATCCCTCCATCCCTCTGTGCCTGGCGTAAACAGCAGAGATGCCTTCGTTTTTTGTTTTTGCTTTTTAGTCACTCGTCTT
>NC_087208.1:78848125-78851324 GCF_015104395.2 Macrobrachium nipponense | reverse complement strand
TTTAGAATACATTAACAACTCAAGTAAAAATCACTTGGAAATCTGAGAACGAAATTTGATTCTGGTAAAATCCCGTGTTTGCTGAGCAGCCAGAGGTTTTATCAAACGTTATTTTTTTTTTTTTAACTTCTATTCATGTGCATTTTAGCTCTATACTGTACACTGCATCAGTTACCGTAGTTTTTTTGTTTGCTTCATCTACTTAAAAAATGTCAGGTGCTTTCTTTCTGTTTTTATATATATGCTATTCGTCTTTAACCTTATGTAAGTATTATAAATAGACATGTGTATCGTCATACAAAGATAAATCGAAAATCCTGAAAAGAAAAGCCTTGATACAGTTATAGGAATCATTTTACAGCTGGACGGTATTCTTCGAGCCACTAAATATTTTGTAAATAATGTACGTTTCAGGGATATTTTTCCTATTTATTTTTCATTACCAAATCGCCGTATTTCTATTTAAAAGTTAAATTTATCAAGTTTTTTTTTTTGTATTCAGTGGTAAAATTTACATTTTAAAGTTAAATTATATCGAGATGTTTGGCTAGACAATCATTATCAGAAACCTTCAAAAAAGTTAACTTAATCTTGAAATGAAGCCCATATCGACCTTCATAACATATAATACATTGGATATATTTCTCACATATTTGGCTTTTGCCTTTTGTCCTTGTTGGGATGGTTTCAGAACATGTTACCCTGCCTAATTTCTGGTAATATACGGTAGAAAGCTGCTGGCCTTTAAACTTTCTCCTCTCAGGTTTTAACCTACGACAATCAAATAACTTCCGGTTGAATGACAATTGGTTTATATCGAAACATACCCATATAACCAGATTTAGTATATATATAAATATATATATATATATATATACATATATATATATATATATATATATATATATAATATATATATACATATACATATATATATATATATATATATATATATATATATATATATATATATATATATATATATATATATATATATATATAGTCTCAGTAATTGGGGCGGCTACTTGGAAATCTTAGCTTGATGATAAATAACAGTGCCAAGACCAGGAGAACATTCTTTATTAAACGAGCTTTCGAGGTTTAAAACCTCATCTTCAGGCTGAAAAATGACAAGGATGAGAAATCACTAAAAAATTACATTAAAATGAATTGTCTTATTAAAAGCTTCAGTAAGAATATAAAATAAAACGAACATCACATACAAACTAAATATTAAAAATTACGAAAAAACTAAAACAAAACGCAAAACACACAGAAATAAAAATAAAAATAAAAATAATATGAAAGGTAAACAAACTACACTCAAAATAAATGGCTAACGACCACTTTGTGTACCTACTATGAAACTATATGATAGCTAGTTGAATACCGGACGAGTTGTTGTTCAATTCCGGTTTCATTTTCTTAATAAACAGCGACTCTGAAATTAAAAGGTCCAGTCTATTTGAGCAAAAAGACAGTACTCTAAAATATAGGTGAGTGAAAGGATGGTCCTGTGCTAAACTGTGTTCCCTTATGGCAGAAAAAGGTGGTTTAGAAAGAGGAAACCTAGTTCTAACGGAAAGACCTCTGTGTTCCAAAATTCTGTGTCTAAGCCAGCGGGAACTGGATCCCACGTATCGCAGACCACACTGCGAACAGGTAAACATAGTAGCTACTTGGTACGAAAAAAAGTTACAAGAAATACTTAAGCATAGTTTTCCTCAAGTTAGTTTCAGATTTGTTTTTACTAACCATTTTACTGTAGGATCACTTTTGGTTTCAGAACATGTTACCCTGCCTAATTTCTGGTAATATACGGTAGAAAGCTGCTGGCCTTTGAACTTTCTCCTCTCAGGTTGTAACCTACGACAATCAAATAACTACCGGTTGAATGACAATTGGTTTATATTGAAACATACCCATATAACCAGATTTAGTATATATATATATATATATATATATATATATATATATATATATATATATATATATATATATATATATATATATCTAATAAAAGGAGCCCATAAAACACCAAAATGTAGAGAGAAAAGTACTATATTTCAGAGACTGCTGTCTCTCTCTTCAGGTATATGAATGAGAAAAGTTTACAGAAAAGGTGGTATTTATACCAAGAGATTCGTCCACAAGTAAGCCAATTTAGGTCACCCCCGCCCCCCGCTGATAATCTTCCTTTAATCTTCTTAAGCGTGGTTGAATGAACACTGCGTCGACGATATCTGATATCCTATTCCCTTTTGAGATGTTCATTACCTGCTTCTCTTTTATTAAGGCCGATTCCATCATTTGACTCTTGTACCGGCAGTTGCTGCTATAAAATTACACGTGACATATTCCAGTTATTCTATGGTTATGTTCATTTATATGGTTGAAAATAGCCGAGTTCTGTTGTCCATACCTAACTGACCGTTGTGTTGTATTAATCTCTGGGGAAGTGATTTACCTGTAAATCCGATGTAAGATTGGTCACAGTCCTGGCATGGATCTCATATACCCAGAGTCTTTTGGGAGATGTATTTTGTTGGACGTTAATCAGGGGATTTGGCTAAGGTATTTGGGTAGGTAAATGCAAAAGGGTGGATTTCCCAAGGGCGTGAGTTACTCTCTTAATCGTCTCCAGGTGGGGACTTTTTATTTTATTGTTGGGTGTGTCTCTGGTCTTGTCTTTAGGGGTCGGTAGAAAATTAGTTTGCGTTTGAATTTTTTTGAATTGCTTTCTCAATTATATGGTCAGGATACTTTAAAGATGAAAGTTGCTTGCGAATTAGTTCAAATTCTTTTTCCAGGAAATCTGGGGAACAAATTCGTAAGGCTCTTAAGAATAGGTTGCTAGCTACACCTATCTTGATAGTAATGTCGTGATAGCTAAAGTTGTGAATATATGAAAGTGAGAACGTTGGTTTTCTGTATATGGTAAAATTTGTATTCTGTCGTGTCTCTGATTATTAAAACATCAAGAAAAGGAATTTTGTTGTCTGTTTCCCATTCAACTTTAAATTTGATGCTGGGCACTAATGCGTTTAATTTTGAGAGGAATTCATTAAAATTACCCATTTATTATCCAAAACCCTGTTTAGTATGTCATCCACGTAATCCTCATCCACAGCATGTTTTTGGGTTTTATTGCATTTATTACTGTAGTTTCAAAGTATTCCATGTACAGATTGGCTAAAAT
>NC_087208.1:78835625-78843125 GCF_015104395.2 Macrobrachium nipponense | reverse complement strand
TCTCTCTCTCTCTCTCTCTCTCTCTCTCTAAACTAGTCTAATGATACTATTCTCTCATGTCAAATCCCTTCGCCAGTTGTTCATTAAAACACTTTTTCGCCATCTTGAGATGACGATTGAGAAATAGTGAGGGGGGGTCTGTCATTCGAGGGAATGAAAGATTAATGATAAGGTTTGCAAAGAGCTTACGCAAGCATTAAACAATTATAAAAGCAAGCGTTAAAGGCTTGTATATGAAATTTACGTCATTTATAAAACGTATTATTTTGATGCTATTGAAACTCGAGCGTAGAATTATAACAATAATTTAAAATTTTGAAAACTGCTCAAAACGGTCGATTTATGAATGATAAGAGACAGAGACCAAACTGCTTTTGATGCAGGAGACTTTAATTAGAGCAAATGAGGTTAATATAGATTTTATTAGCGCTGCAAGTTATTTCATTTTGATTTAACGTGAGATTATTTAATACCTCATATCAATGATTATTACAGGAAATCGACTATGGCAAAAGTGCAGTGAGATGAAAATATATAATTTATATCGTGCAGAACAAGATCAATGCGCAAATAGTGAAACTGTAAAATGTCTCATTTATCTGCAACGTGAAAAATATATGATTTTTACGAGTAAGTATGAATGGCTAGGCAGTACAGAGGTGATGAACCGCCAAAATCAATTTCGATAAATCATTATTGGGATAGATATAGCTCATTCCCATTGTTAAGCGTCGATGTACAGTTGGCGAAAGGATAAGAAAGATTATCGGTGAATAAAAGAAAACGGAAATGATTAGATGAGGGAACGGCAAATTAGTTTCCGGTGTTTTAGTAGTGGGATGAATGCACATACCTTTGCTGATGAACACAGAAAGAAGGCAATGGGCAAATGGTGACATGCCAGAACTGATTTCCGTTTAATCGGAAATGAAATAAGGACATAATCCATATTAATTATTGCAGGGGGACGTCGCCACGCTGAGTTTGAAACGGCAAAATTGATTTACATTTGATCTTCATGATATGAGAAACTGATAATGTTCAGCGGTGGTTCATTCATCAAGCGAGGAGATCCATTCATTAATGCCTCTAGGCGATAGTTCTCCCAAATACGGATTTATCTATCCATAGATAATTAACCAGACTGCGTTTTCAGAATCAGATTTTCCTTTGGTGTTGTGTCTTTGTAAGTGGCAATAAATCATGGGCTATTTTGACGGCTATTAGGGTTTGAACATTAGATAAGAAGATTTTGGGTCTAGAATCGTCAGTTTATTTTTCGGAGGTAATCGTAGTAGGATTTAGTAAAAGAATATTCCTCGCAATGTTAAGCAACTTCATTTCCTTTTTTCTTCGTAGATACACTTGACTCGCACACACACACACACACACACACACACACACACACACACACATATATATATGTGATATATATATATATATATATATATATATATATATATATATATATATATATTATATATATATATATATATATATATATAAATATAATTATAAATTGTTTCTAAAGCGTTTTCGTATTTCAGTTTTTTCTAATCAATGGGTAGAGTATATGTTATTCACTTCTTGTTGCAATTATTTATAGAAATCCCAAAGGACGAGGAAATGCTTAGTGATATGTTAGTCAGGTCTCATTTTTTTTTTTTTTTTTTTTTTTCTTTGAACGGCACCTATGAAAATATACAAAAACAGAAATACGAAAGCCATCAATCTCAACTCGTCAAAAATAAATAAAAAAAAACGCTAATTACAGCTTAGGGAGAGCTGACTTTACTAAACGATTAGCCGGTGGAAAAAACGTAAGGCCGTATTTTAGGACACGACAGTCGCTATTTGCAAAAGAATGGAAGAAGGGACCTGTTTTACGGGAGGGTGACATATTGGCCTGTCACCTGTCAGGTGGATGCTATTTGCTTATCCAGCACTTAATGAATATTTATCCATTACCTAAATGGTGAAAGCGATACTGATTTACCAGATTTATCGTAAAAAAATTAATATACCTGAGACTTTACAGAGTTGCATAAGCATGGCATTATTTATATATACATATATATATATATATATATATATATATATATATATATATATATATATATTATATATATATATATATATATATATATATATATATATATATATATATATACATATATATATATATATATATATATATATATATATAATATATATATATATATATATATATTTATATATATATATATATATATATATATATATGTATATATATATATATATATATATATATATATATATATATATATATATATATATATATATATATATATATATATATATATATATATATATATATATATATATATATATATATATAGTATATATATATATATATATATACATATATATATGTGTGTGTGTGTGTGTTTTACTTAAATGTATATAAATATCAAACATTATATATATATATATATATATATATATAGATATATATATATATATATATATATATATATATATATATATATATATATATATATATACATAATATATGTGTGTGTGTGTGTGTGTTTACTTAAATGTATAATATAAACATTATATATATATATATATATATATATATATATATATATATATATATATATATATTATATATATATTTATGAATAATTATCACATCGAACCGTGATCCATTTATATATCAATTCAAGCTACAAATGTCCTTTAATATCTAAATTCACTTTACCTCCCAAATGATATATTTTCATATATGTACCGAATGGGAATTTTTTAGTTGATAATAATTTCGTCCCCCATGGGATCGAACCACCGTCCAAGTGGATGGGACGAATCAGGACAGTCAGTGACGCTATCCAATCAGCCAACAGAGACGCTATAAGTTCATATCGATTCTGACCTTACAAATCACCCTCGATCTCGGTGCTTTTGTAATTAGAATCGATATAAAACCCCGTCTACCATGTTAGCCAATTCGAGCGTTTGACCGCACGTAGCCTTTTGTTATGAATAATTATCACATCAAACCGTGATCCATTTATATATCAGTTCAAGCTACAAATGTCCTTTAATATCTAAATTCACTTTACCTCCAAATGATATATTTTCATATAGTACCGAAGGGAATTTTTTTTTTTAGTTGATAATAATTTCGTCCCCCCATGGGATCGAACCACCGTCCAAGTGGACGGGGACGAAATCAGGACAGTCAGTGACGCTACAAGTTCATATCGATTCTGACCTTACAAATCACCCTTGATCTCGGTGCTTTTGTAATTAGAATCGATATGAAACCCCGTCTACCATGTTAGCCAATTCGAGCGTTTGACCGCACGTAGCCTTTTGTTATGAATAATTATCACATCGAACCGTGATCCATTTATATATAAATTCAAGCTACAAATGTCCTTTTAATATCTAAATTCACTTTACCTCCCAAATGATATATTTTCATATATGTACCGAAGGGGAATTTTTTTTTTTTTAGTTGATAATAATTTCGTCCCCCCATGGGATCGAACCACCGTCCAAGTGGACGGGGACGAAATCAGGACAGTCAGTGACGCTATCCAATCAGCCAACAGAGACGCTATAAGTTCATATCGATTCTGACCTTACAAATCACCCTCGATCTCGGTGCTTTTGTAATTAGAATCGATATGAAACCCCGTCTACCATGTTAGCCAATTCGAGCGTTTGACCGCACGTAGCCTTTTGTTATGAATAATTATCACATCGAACCGTGATCCATTTATATATCAATTCAAGCTACAAATGTCCTTTATATCTAAATTCACTTTACCTCCCAAATGATATATTTTTCATATATGTACCGAAGGGGAATTTTTTAGTTGATAATAATTTCGTCCCCCCATGGGATCGAACCACCGTCCAAGTGGACGGGGACGAAATCAAGACAGTCAGTGACGCTATCCAATCAGCCAACAGAGACGCTATAAGTTCATATCGATTCTGACCTTACAAATCACCCTCGATCTCGGTGCTTTTGTAATTAGAATCGATATGAAACCCTGTCTACCATGTTAGCCAATTCGAGCGTTTGACCGCACGTAGCCTTTTGTTATGTGAAAATAACAGAAAACGACAGATATCAGTGTCTAATCCATAGTTTTCGAGGTTGCTGAGAGGAATAGTGACACTCCTGAAGCCCTTTAAGTCCAAGCTCAGCCCCAGTAGGAAGGTGAGTGTGGGAGAGGTAACTATCTTAACAGGAAGGAGAGAGAGAGAGAGAGAGAGAGAGAGAGAGAGAGAGAGAGAGAGAGAGAGAGAGAGAAAGTTTATCGGTTGTAATCAGATATTTCCCGGGGAGCACCCGGGTGGTCAGCTAGCTCATATATAAAATGGAGTAAGTCAGTGGGCATATAATGCACGACACCAAATGATGTAAAGAGGGAACAAACTTGATTCATTCGTTAAAGAATGGACGTAGTAGTGATGTATGAAGCCCTCATGAGTTAAGAGCCAAAACCGATGATATTGTCAACTAAAATAAATTTTAGTTGACAATATTTTTTCTTAATGCTGAAATAAACTTATCGTAGAATATTATTGCAAAATATTCTCTTGCAGGTTTATGGATAATTTTGTATGCTTTTACCATGGCCCTGTCAAACACCGAGCACCACATTATCTGACACTCCGTCACGAATTGTCTCCATAGGTTTCACGCTCTGAAAATAAGATTTTTCATTGAGCGAATTGCAACTAGGTAATAAAAAACGATACACCTTCATTCCCGTGTGCTATACCTTCAGAGTTGCGATTGCTTGCTTCTCATCACATTAATCACAGATTATATATATATATATATATATATATATATATATATATATATATATATATATATATATATATATATAATATATATATATATATATATATATATATAATATATTATATTATATATATATATATATATATATATATATATATATATATATATATATATATATATATATATATATATATATATATATATATATATATATATATATATATATATATATATATATATATATATATATATATATATATATATATATATATATATATATATATATATATATATATATATATATATATATATATATATATATATATATATATATATATATATATATATATATATATATATATATATAGATATATATATATATATATATATATATATATATATATATATATATATATATATATATATATATATATATATATATATATATATATATACTATATATATATATATATATTGTTACGAAGTGCCAAGTATCTGGTTACCATTCATCAAATATTATCTCACCAAAAGCCAGACACCTGAACCCTCATAACACGTATTAAACGATTGAATACTCTAAAGGCAACAGTGATCCCTTAACAACTTACCGTTATTGCAGAAAATCAGACTAATTTCATCAAAACAGGTGTGAGGTAATCTTGTAAGTAATTAAATTAATCAAAGGGCATCACTCCATCAACAACTTTAAAAGTTTAAGTATTTCCCTGATTTCAGAAGTCTAAGTACTTCCCTGGTTCTAAGTCACTTCAAGTAAATTGAAGGAAGCAAATCAATTACCACTCTATGATTCTACCTATCATCAATATTAATCAAATGCAAATATACCTGGTATAAAAAATAAAAAAACACTTATAAAAACTTTAAATACAAAAATTTATTATTAAACTCAAAATTTATAAGTGAAATTCACAATATCAGAGAAAATTACTGTTACTTGAAAACAAAGTAAAGTTTAATTAATTCTTGAATCAAATTAAGTAAAATTAAATCAAAATTAATTGATCACAAAATTCAAGAAAATTAATTCAATTGAAATTCAAAAGTGTTAGGCAATAATTGAAAATTTGAAATTAATTCACAAGTGCTAAACAACAACAAAACTTGGAAAGAATTCTAAGTAAATGCAAATTAATTCACAAGTGTTAAATTTACTTAAATGTGCAATGATTAAGTAATGAAAATAACTAAGTCAATTAAATTATGAATGTAAATGAAAATATAAAATAAAAAGGCACACTTATATAAGAAAATGAACAAGTGCACAAACAATTGAACAAACACAAAACACAAAAATATTCAATGTGTAAAAGTGTAAATCTTTTCACTCAAAACATTGTAACCAACAGTTTTTACCAAACCTTCATAACCACCTGTTATTAGTTATTAGTTAACCAAACCATCATAACCATTAAATATTAGTTATTAGTTAATCACTGTTCTAACAATTTATTGATAGCTATTAGTTGCAACTAATAATATAACACAACTTTACCTTGGTATACAATTTCTTTCTTTCTTTGCTGTAGGCTTGATTCACACTTTCACAAAAACCAGGCGCCGTTACGAAACAATGTTTGTTCAGATTCCACAAAAGAAACTAAATAATACCAAATAAACTCTAAGAAATATCAAACATGAAATTCTAAGTTAAGAGTGACCAATTTACGTTACGTTAATATAATCTCAAGGATGTCGTGGGAGAGAGAGAGAGAGAGAGAGAGAGAGAGAGAGAGAGAGAGAGAGAGAGAGAGAGAGAGAGAAGGAGATCTAACCGCCTCGAGGTTCTATGATATAATGAAATCTCTTCCTTTACGGAAGCTGGACAGGGCGGATGACAAAAAAAGTATTTGGCACGAATGCTTCCAGAAAGTTCGAAATCTGACGCAATCTTCATAAAGAAATGTGCAATCTCCACATGGGACTCGGCAAAGACATATGCTACGAGTCCAGTCTGTAGAAAAAAAAAAAGACACGTACTCTACTCGATCGCACGGAGGTTGAGCGATAATTAAGATTGACATGTTTGATAACAACGCAAGACTCGATTCGATTGCTATCAAATGCATTGACAGATTTAGGAAAGCAAACGGATCTCGCAGACCCTCCAATCTTACAGTGTTGACATAAAAGTTAAACAGTCGTAGTTTAGAACAGTCAAAGAAAATCTCTCTCTTCTTACATTCTACGTTATAATTATATACTCTTTTATAATATGTAATGCAAAATCTGAACACACATTTTAAAAAATCCTATTCTAAGCTATCTATGAATCTGAAAAATGTTGCAAAATTCTACAGGACATTTCAAAGAGGGGAAATATGCATTTTGAAAAAATAGCAAGATATAATAGAGATATATATAGACAGATACTTATATGATATATATATATGATATATATATATAAATAATATATATATATATATATATATATATATATATATCTATAGATATATATATATATATACTATACTATATATATATATATATATATATATATTTATATATATATATGCATATATATATATAATATAAATATATATATATATACATATTATATATATATATAGATCGATATTAATATATATATATAAATATTATATATATGATATATTATTATATATAAATATAATCTATATATATAGATAAATATATTTATATTTTCTTTC
>NC_087208.1:78827898-78835125 GCF_015104395.2 Macrobrachium nipponense | reverse complement strand
TACAATAATTATCAACTTCTTTGTCAAAGATAAGTTCCAAATATAATAGTGTGCAAATATGCGCAATACATTCACCAAGAACAATTTCACATACATAAAGTCAAGTGGATTATCATAACTAAAACAGTAATTATACTTCGTTACTAAAACGTCTACTGACGTTTATATGTCAAAAGCCTACGTCTTTGTGTAAAACCATCCTTTCGGTTCTAACCGCAACAAAGGTACTACGTACTAGAACATAGCAAAAACAAATAAAATAATGTTAAGAGTGTCATTCTCGAATAGATATGATCCTTTCACCCTTATTTTGTCATGCAATGTGGACGTACATACCTTTGCAAAATATATGGGCATGCAAATGCATTTGGTTTTCACATGAATACAAATACAGTAACATAGTTCCTGTCTGTCGGTTACCTGACAGACGGCAATACGCAGTGAAAATCAATCAATAATTTCTTATGAGACAGGCACTAATAACTATAATAAAAGACAAATAGCATGGTAACAAAAATATTAGAAAAATAAAATCGTGATGCCAAGAGAGGGCTACAATTTTCTATAAGAAGGCACTTACATCCATAAAAAATGGCTTCCTGATGATGGGAGACTGCTAAAAAACAAACAACCAAGTTTATTGGAGTTTATAAGAAAGGTAAAATATTTACTCCAGTTTATTGTAGAAGCTAGAGTGACCTTACCCAAACAAAAACACTTCCTCCCGAACCCCTTCTTATCATAATTTTCCTGATTTTGTATATCTAAAGCAGGAATTCGCCAATCACTTGGCTGGGTCGCTATGTAGCAAGGGAACGCGTGGCTGGCTGGGCGTTCATTTACACGGAACTTTGGTCTTTCAACGCAGGGACTAAAGTACGCACTTGTAGTTTATAGACATTTTTCCCACTGAAACATAAAAAAATGTGCTGGAACGTTACAGAACAAAAGGTTAGATGTAGAACGCACAAACTTTCATTCATGAAACAATACCCTAATGAAATTAGTTATGTACAAAATCCTTACACAACAATCATTGTTGAAAATTCATCCGACAGTGAAAATGATGAAAACGAAAACAGCGCTAGCAAGGTGAAGACAATAAAGTAAGATGTGTGAATGATTGCCAGTAATTACCTTGTCCTAGATAGTAGTCCGTGTAGAAAGAGAGAGAGAAAGAGAGAGAGAGAAGAGAGAAACTGTTTCTTTGTATTCATTCATTTTACTGTATCTTCCTTTGAACACTGGTGCCATATACAGAAAATTCGAACCTAACAATATTGTCATTGGTAAAAATATTTACCATATATATATATGAATATGTATGAGTGCTATGTATGTATAGTCGATTCATTAAGGTAGGATTCTTGCGAATACGAGACGTTTGTTTGGCAGCCTCTGATTGACTGGTAGCTGGAGACAGACTGCTCGCTCAGTGGGTCATATTTTTCGTTTGTAGCTTAGAAAACTAGCAATATGTTTACATTTCTTCATTTATCTCCACGTTTTTACAAAAGATAGGAAAGTTTGGTCATACCTAAGGATTCGGTATTAAATGTACAATTAATGAATCTTTTTCCTGAATCATAAGTTAAAATACAAAGGAATTACAACGAGTAGAAGTGAAGGGAGAAACATTTCATTCTTTATACCTGTTTTTATTCATCATTGGATTTTGCATAATTCATGAGATCAGGGTAAAATAAAATCTTGTGTTATTAAACAATAAAAACACCCTGAATACGCTGGTGCTTTCAGATTTTAGATGCGTGTAATATGTAAAGAGAAAATGAAGAATATGTCTTATTATGTTGCATTCGTGCTTGGCCCGGTTTGGCAATAGTGCCGAGCCACATCTTTGGGTCTGGGCCCCTCAGCTAGAGCCGTTGGCAGTTGCCAATTGGCAATATGAGAAGTTTGCAGTTCCGGGACTATGTATCCTGAAAGGTTTTTAAAGTGGTTTAAGGAACAACTATTGCCTAATATAGAAGATAGATTTCTATCTAAATCGGGTATGAATTAAGTGATTCAAGAATAATCAACTACCCCTGGAGAAAACTAAGAAAATTTCCCTAAACATTGTTGTAGACATGTTGGCAAGTTCAGGGTGGGAGTCGTGAGACAAGCAACCCAGTCTAGTTTGTAAGGGAGAGTTGCTCACCAGTCACATTTGTATTGTGCCGACGAGATTTACGCGTTTTTACGAAGAATTTCGAGTTCCTTTTGTTCCCATTATGGAGTGGTGAGTGTTTATCAAAAATGAGTGGGTTTTTGTTTAAGTATTTCAGGGAAATGGGATTGGTTCAAGAGGTCAATAATTTTTCTTGTTTGCTCCATAGTGACGTGTTTTCTTTATTCACGCAAGTTTGTAATAGACGTATGCATTCGTCTTTGTTTAAAACATAGGAGTGTATTTTTCTATGTATGAGAACTGTGCTATTTGCCTTAGTGACACAGAGCGGCCACAATTTTAAAATATGCAGAGAGGCGCCTTGCATTGCGAGAGTGTACGGGAACCCCTTCCTTGGCTTGGGAGGGTAGTTGCATGGGTACCACTAGCCTCACTCGAGGGGATACTACCTACTGGTATGCCCCGGGCTGTTCTGCTGCGCGACTGATGGGTTGTTCTCAGGGTGGGGGGGGGGGAGAAATTCTTTTCTCTCAGTGTGGGTGAATTCCTTCTTTTTCCTTTTTTTTTCTTAGTGTTAGAGATGGGTCTGGCCTTGACATTGAATGCTAAGATGGCTGATTGATAAGTCGATGAAGTGTCCGTATTTCTGGACATATCTGATAAAAGAAAAGTAAATAATCAGATGGATGCATCTGGGTGTTGGCTTCAATTTAGTCTAAGTGAGAAATGTACATGCTTTATGAGGCTCACTGATAAATAACAGGACTTGTTTCTCTGGCCAATAACATCAAAAGCTTATGGTTTTCATATGTTCACTCAATAAACAAAAGTACAAATGTTTATTTCTTACCATAAAATTTGTTGACGATGTAACGAATATAATATACTGTCTTTTTCAGAATTGCTTGAGTTACTCTTACACCTGTTAATGAGTTGTTTTAAGTTAGTCTGTAAGAATGGATTACTTAGTTAATTGATTTAGTTATTGTAAAAAAACGTTATGTTATGATACAATTCTCTCATTTTCATTACCTGTTAGAATGGAGAAAGAGGTGGAGAGGGAGAGAGAAAGATGAGGTGATTGCCGGGAGAGAGAGAGAGGGAGGAGAGATGGGGTGATTGCCGGAGAGAGAGAGAGAGAGCGAGCCTGGCTGTGTAGTGGGTGTGGGGGTCTAGGCCGCCTTCGTTTCGTGTCCAATCTTACCTTGTTAATATATATATACATATTATATAAGATATATACTAAATAAAAGTAAACTGTATAGAATTTCTAAGTGATATATATATATATATATATGAAACCTCACCTTATTTTTGTTTCTATGTACTAAACGGACATGCATCGTGGATGATGTAGAATTCATAACAAACCTAGCTTTTAGCTTCAGCCAAAAGGCTGGAGGATTATACGGACTACAATATGTGAGGTCTTTTGGAATCAACTTTATTACATACCATTATTATGGCTTGTCAAAAGGAAAATCTGATGATTTGTAAGAGCAATAATTCGCAGGGCCATTGTTGTATCCTATTATTTATAAATTTTAGAGCGTCAAAAGAAGAAAGGGTTTTATGTACAACGAATAAACCTCCTTACACGAAACAATGCAAATGTGTCTATCCTAAGAGAATGTTATTTTCCAATGGCACCACGCTGATAATTCTATGTCCAAGGGATAAATTATTATTATTATTATTATTTGGCTGGAAAGAGCAGACATATAAATACGTGACAGTGGTTAAAGGGAACGGCCGTATGTATGTTAATAGATTTATATGAGTTAAAATATATGGAATAAGATACAGAAACTGAAAACACCCTGCACTCAAAAGATAGCGCAACCGGGAGAACAGTTGCCATGTTGTGTTTTTAACTATTTACTGACAGTTTTATTAGCGGACTTGATGCTTAACTCGTTCGGGTGGTAACGGGGGGAAATCCAAGCAGACTTAGCTCTTTCTGTTATATTCTTCATTCAAAAAGTCATTTTAAAAAGTTTAAGTAGGTAAAAATCATTTCTCTAGTTTTTTTAAAAGGATTAGTAACTGTATTCTTTATTCAAAAGTCATTTTAAAAAGTTTAAGTTGTCTCAAATAATTTCTCTATCATAAGTTTTTTAAATACCATTCTAGATAGCAATAAGAATTTAAATCATCGTAAGTGTGCGTTTTGATATTATGAAATAGATTATTGATAATTTCATTGTGATTTTTAAAATGAATAATATCATATTTTTCATCATTAATGACTAATTTTCATTATATGTTAGATTTCGATCATACCATTGCAGTTTTTGATGAAGATTATTTTTTAGAAAATTTCGCCGTGGTTGATAGAATTTATTATTACTATGAAGATTGTTCCGTACAACATTTAATCACTCGTGTAGATTACGAAAATTCATCTCCTCTATTTATTAACGCGTACAAGTTTACAGGAATAAATAACGGTAAAAGATTTATCGGTAGAAACCTCAAAGTTTTTGCATCATATTGTCACGCTTGTATGAGCATGAAGAAACATTGGGATCTCGTTTGTAAAGCTTTCAAAGAAGATTATAATTTCCATCCCCAAAATATCTATTTTTCTATCGAAAAAACATTTTCATGATGGATCGGGGATAGAAAATATTTTTTGCGGGGTACAATTGGTCAATTTAAAAAGATTCGCCATTTACCCGGCCTCGAGATGGGCAAATGATGAGAATGATGACTTTTTAACGAAAGAAAAATTTAAAGAAATATCAAATAACGAACCCATGAAATTATGCGATATGGCGGGTTTGGTCGATTCTCCTCCATTGACGTGGCATACCGCTCAACAAAATGTAAATTTTAACGAAGAATATTGTCAACGATTTCGAAAATATTATGACGCTGATAATGATGAGTGCCGTACCTTTAAACATAGAGCAGTGTTAAATTACATTTTTGGGAATAACGTAGTTAATCAATTTTCTAACGATGATTTGTTATTGGCAATGGGCCAGCCACCCCGTTGGTTTTAATGTGTTTTCATGTTCGCTATCTATATCCTCATTTATAAGCAAATCTTGTTCTTTAGGTTGAGAATAATAACACTCCTTCTTATTATAAGACATGTCGAAAGACTAGAATGCAAACCTGACGGCGGGTCCCTTTTATAAACTAAACATAAATTCCGTATCATTTCGAAAAAGGTAATGATTTTTAATACTATTATTACTATCATCATCATTATCCGAAAAAAATGAATATGTGATGAAACGACGATATTAGTTTTTTCTTCAAATAAGTATTTAAAAATCAATTCGTCAAGATTATTATTATTGTTATTCTTGTGTTCGTAATAAATACGATCAATCGCTTTTATAATTGAAACTTGTCATTTAGAAGAGGCTTTTGATTATGTAATTTCAGAAAAAAGAATTTCTAATGTAATATCACATTTAAACTGTTTAAAAGCGATAAAAAATAACTTTGGTTCGGATGCGATGTATTTCAATAGTTTTTTATTATATTATTTTATTATTGTATATTTAATATATGTGTTAGAATAAGGAATTTAATAAATTTACAGAAAGTATTATACTATCTCTAAAAAATATTTTCTTTTCCAAAAATACACGGATGAAGTAATGTGTTATTCTAGGGAGAAAAAAAAATATACCCAGCGTGGAAGGTACGGGAGGGAATAGCACCCAACCAAGGTCACTGAGTCTGGGGTTTCATTGGCTCAACAGGCTCTTGTTATCCCTACTTAGGCTAGCCAAGTGCTCGTTCTTGCAAAAGCAGATCACATGTCTAGGTCACGTCATATCTAAGGGTGGTTGCAGGCCATAGAGGGGGGGGTGCCCATGAGGCGCTCATGGCCTTTAAATGGGAACACGTGCATGCACTCATTCTTATGTACCTCTTTTGAGTTTTGGAAAAGATAACTTATTATCAATATTCAAACAAATAAAAATATCATTGTAGAAAAGTGAAATGAAACCTGTTTAACTGGTTTTAATCTGTTTATTATATTATTCTTTATATGCATTTTCTTTATTGATTAAAATATATTTTATGGATGGTTTGGATAACAATGTGTGATGTAGAATTTACAGAATTTTATGAAGAATTTCATCTTTATCTATTCGTCCGGTAATCTCTATATTTGGATAAAACTTATTTTCTTTCTCAAAATATGTTTTATCTTCATCATAATAATCATTATATACAAAATACAAAATTATATTACATTTTTTATTTTGAATTTATTTCTGTTTTTAAATATTTCAAAATTGTGATTTTTTTACCACAATTTAAAAAAATAATTTATTTTTTATGTTTTATTTATAATTGTTTTACTACAATTAAATTTGCCTTTATACAACATTCTCTACTCTTTGCTGAGAGCTGCTGTATTGATTCTGGGAAAGTTATTTGTAGTCTATCTCTCGGCAAAAGAAAAACAACCTTGTCTTTTAAATTTTCTATTTTCTTCATAAAAAAAATAATAAAGCTATCGGCTTTCTTTCGAAGAATCCTAAACAGTGCTATTACCACGTACCAATGAAAATCATACAACATAATTATTTAAAAATTTTTACAATTAAATAAATTTACCTTTATACAATATCATAAAATTTACAACAGTATAATAACGATTCAATTTTTTCATTCAATGTTTATTAGAGTGTTATATCTCATAAATCCTAAATAATAGGATGATGAAAAATTGTATAAAGTAAATATAGAATTTATTCATTATTATTATTATTATTATTTATATAATTATTATTTATATATATATTGTTTGTTGTAGATTAATGTATATATGTCCCCATGATTTTCTTCATCAGGAGTTGCTTAAAATACAATAGTATTCCATGTTATTTAGTTTTCTTTGTCATTTCTCAGAGAAGGAAATTGAATTGATTATGGCATTAAAAAAATCTAATAGTGATAAAAAACAGGTAGTCAAGAATTATTTTGGGTGTGTGACAAAAAACTGCCTAAAATTTATTCAGAAATTGATTATCATTATTATTTAATATTGCGACCATAATAAATTTAACAACAACAATTATTTGTATTTTTTGTTTTTGATTTTATTTTATTTTTTTGGTAAT
>NC_087208.1:78807898-78822898 GCF_015104395.2 Macrobrachium nipponense | reverse complement strand
TTTCTATTTTATTTTTTCAAATTTTCGTATCGTTATTGCAAGGGATTTGATTTATATTTTGCTTTCGCAGTTAGACATTTGCGTGACCATATTATGAGGGCATTTTTTACTATTCGCTTTTATAGGTAGAGATTGGGCAGATAATTATATACTATTTAGCTTTCCGTGACCAGAGCGTGAAAGAATTAAATTCCTTTCCCTTTGATAGTTAGGAATAAAGTTATTTCCCTTTGATAGTTACGAATTAAGTTATTTCCCTTTGATAGTTTGATATTTTGCTTATGTAATTAGAAATTTACTTGGTCTTATCGAGAGGGGATTTATTAAATATTTTTAGTTTGACTTTATTGAGTAGTTATTTGCTTAATATTTTTCTATTTCGTAATTAAAGATGGGAGTGACCTTGTTGTGAAGGGATTTGATTTTTTCTCCTTGTTATTTAGGGATAGGCATGATCATATTGGGGTGGGGGTGGGGGGGGTCGATTGATTGATTGATGTGTTAATTTTGTAGTTAGAGATGGGCGAAACTTTTTTTTCAAGAGGATTATCAACTGGTGTTTGCTTTCATTGGTAGAGATGGTCTTGACCTTATTGCCAGGGCATTTATTTACTATTTTTTGCTAATAATAGACCTATATCAAAACCGATTCAGTAGTATAGTCTTAAAACGATAGTTATGTACGAATCCATATTGCTTTGTGGATCTCATTTATGTTTCATTCTGCAATCGATGTTCCTGATGAAAATTCCATCAATTGATACTGGAAAGTTCCTCACAGCCTCCTACTTGCAATTCATAGTCCTATTGAATTTCTTCTCTGTGGATGTTAACTTTCTGGTTCAGTTTGTTTGCTTGTTTGAATGTTTGTTTGGCTAAAGTTTTTTTTTTCTTTTAAGAAACTTTACTAAAATCTTTCAACAAATAGTTAGATAATAGAAGAGATAGGAGGGTAAATACTCAAACTTTTTCCTGAGAAGTTTTATAAACTATTATTTAAGGTTTTTACTTCCTGAGAACAAGTTATAATTGGACATTTACAAAAATTGATTTTTCTTTAATCAAGTAATTACTTCATAGTAACTAGGAGATAGACAAGAGTCAATGTGCTTTGTACTACATTCCACACGTTCACCTAGGTCACATTTGATTACCCAGCCAGAAATTTTAAAAACATCGAAATACTCCAACTCCAACTGTTGTCAAAACGTAGATTGTTGGTAAAAAGACTAAATTAATTCATAGAATCTAGTTCTTGGCCTAGAGATGTACATAGGCCTGGGAGCACATGGGGAGGCTTGTGTAGGTCGATTAGAGTGGGTAGTCATTCGTGAAGAGGGGGTATGGGCAGCAACACTAAGATCCTACTTCCAATGCTTCATTACAGAGACGTGTGTAAATAGATACCGAAAAACCTGCAGCACGGACACCTATGTAATTGAAATTCGAAGGGGGATGAGTGGGGCTGTTGTGGGTAACAAAGCACCTCCATGAAGTCACTGAGGCATTGGAGAGTAATACAGCCTACATCTTTTATTGACAAGGAAGTTTTTACTAACTGAATTTTGGCAGCCCAGTCAAAATTGTAAAGTTAGAGGATGTATAGAAAATAAGAAACGGTCAGCCACTTAAAAGTCTAAAAAAGACCATTTGAAAGCCGATAAATGGGAATTTGTGATAGACAGAGAGACCCTAAAAGGAAAATTAGATATAAATTTTAGATAAAATGAATAAAAATAATGTAAAGAAAAGAAAAATGCCACAACTTCGTTAGCAAAGAATGCTTGTTACTGAGATGGTTAATGAAGTGATTGGATTGGCATAAGAGCTAATCTGAGACAGAAGAGTGAGGAAAAATAAAAATAATTCACAGAGGCTGTTAAGTGGCGTAGTTTTAAGCCTAATACTCTTATGGGCTTGAGGTTGCGAACTTGAAATTCTTACATTTCATAGATATTGTAATTATTTAATAAAGCATAAAAGTTAAACATTATAAGTACTTAGTTTTAATACCTAATTAAGTAATACCTAATTAAGTAACTAATGACGAAGTTCGTCCTAGTATTTTCATTCATTATCAAGGAAACAATAAACAATAAAAATAAACAAATAATTCTCTGGCAGATAGAATGGAACAAAATGGAACAGCTGTTAGCAAGAGCAGGTAACTGCTTCGTTAAATCTAAAACTTCACTAAACGCAAAACCTCATCTTGATGCAAAATTATTTAGAAAATCAACACTAGATAAAAGTTCAGCTTAAACTTAACTTTCACAATTTCATAGTTACTTAATAGCAAGGGATAAATGATAATGAAAGTTGTCTTATTCAGTTCAATTAGTTCCATACCTAAAGATTAAAACATGTTGATGTCTCGGACATGAAAACATATCTACAAACGACTACGATCGACCACAATGACACAACTGATGACAGAGACTATACCAGTCACCTATCCTATCCTCATTTGACTTTTCTCCTCGCAATTTGTCTCTCATCTTGTTTTACTTATATTATATACCCCACATTATCGCATATCTATTTGCCCATCTATAGAAACAATCGTTTCTCTGTGGTTACCGACATTAAAGGGTTCAAAGTCTAGCTCCGTGTGACAACATTTTATGCATATCGTGTCTTCTGGTTTCACTTGGTAACCCAATGCTAGCATTCAGGAATATTTTCTGTTGAAACATGTTATATCAGCTTGACAAGGTTTAGTAAGGTTATTATACAGTAGTACAGGACTGAATTTTGCTCTCAAGTGATCTGCTTACATGTTTTCAGGGGGGAACTTGGTTTTTCTGTATCATATTGACGACATGCAGCTCAGCATGATTTCTTTTGTTGACAACGAGCTGTTGGACATCTCATTTGGTTACGAGGTTAATAAATGTTTCTGATATGCCACCATACTATCATGGTTAGGGATGTCCTCCCTATTACAGTGATTCAGCTCTTTAAATCTCCTTTAGGTCTTCCAGTGACTAATTTTGCCTGGTTCTTTCTGTTTTGTAATTGGATTGCTTACCCCGACCTATCCTACAATAAATGTTATCGGGGTGGGGGTTGGCTGATGGGGTTGGCCATTGTCGTGAACTATAGAATAAAGGACCAAAGGATCCTTATGGGATTCCCACCTAAAGTGTTATAAATTTACTCTTGCTGTTATTGAATGTTAGCTTCCTTTTGTATGCTATGATTAGGTTTTACACACTGGGGTAGTAAAGAGTAGGAAGTGGTGTACCAGAAATTATAAAGTAGGCTTGGGTGACAGTGTTTAATGCCTTTTTTATATACCGGGTGAAAACTAATGTCATTACCTGTGTCCTGGTTGCTATGATATGAACTTAACTGAAATCACTGGACTGATTTGTGGAGTGGGTTTAGGTTGGCTGCGCATTGCAGTTGAGTAACTGGTAATCGATTGGATGTGCCTGGCTATTGTTGTCGTCCATATGCATAATTATCGTTGGAAATAAATTCTTTCCTAAATGGTGTATTGGGAGGTGGGTTTTATTTCTGTATCCAGTGAGCTTGTAGATATTTGAGACAGGTGGAGGCCTCTGCAAAATTGATATATTTTGATTCCCCACGACATATTTTCTAATGCTGGTTAAATACACTGTATTCAGGTAACGAAGAGGCGATTTGAGATATGCTGAGATGTGTCATAGTCAAGCCAATGTGTGATAAAGTTTTAAATTTGTACGCCATGATGATATTAAGGGAATCTTTAGTCAGTGCTGGACTTTTTTTCATTATCAGTCGCCTTGTCATACTGTTCCTATAACATAGTAAAATGTAGGTATATTTTGAATGTCGATCGTGAGTGTGGTCTGCATGCATTATGTTTTATTGCACAATGTCTCGTGGCTTTCTCCTGTGCTTCAGTTGTGCATGAACCCTTATACTAACATTTTGACTGAGAATTTTTTTCTGTTTGTTATTTGTTATTGTACGAGTTTAAAGTGTACCGTTTATACTCTGGGGTCCCACGTGAACCCACAAACCTCCATCTTACCTGTCCAGCTTATCTCGTCACAAAAAAATCTCTGCTCGCCAAACTTGCATATACAAGAAGCACAGTATACTACATCACTTATCTTTTGAACAGATATTTTAATTCATAATATTATGTTAAATGTATCATTATTACTGTATGCATTACAATGTCAGTACTCCAGCCATATGTACCATAGCTTCAGTTATCTTGTATATCGATTTATATGTATCTTTCCATCTGTAAACAAACAAGTGATTGTGTTGTGATCTCTGTTTCGTTTACCTCATGTCAGGCACTACATTTCCACTAGCAAGAGCTATTGACCTGTCTGTCTGCTGTCTGAATAAATTAGTAAGACTGTAGACATTGCCTCTTACTCACTCCTTTGTTACAATACTTTATGATTCAATAGGTTATGATTACGTTATGGAATACGTTATGATTCAATAGGTCTTTCTGGGTACATGACCATTTGCAACACCGAATCACAGGTGCTCATGACAACACTCTATGGTATTATGCAGGATATTCTTCGTTGTCGTTCAAAAAAAATAATCTTTTTGACAATGGTAAATACCTTTGTTGAAATCTCATGCATTCATTACTAGGCCATTGAGCAAAGAAAATTTCCATCTTTGTTCCTTTCAGAAGTAAAGATAAAGCTTGAGTTTCAATCCTCCATAAAGGCAAGGCAGTCCCCATGCCATTCTTCTTCTGAAAAGCAGAAAATGGTATCCCAATGTACTTGCAGTAGGTGAAAGGGGCCCTCTGGCAGGCAAAACCTCTGAAGTGAGAGTCCATAACTGTTCCATCTGGTTGCAAGTACGGTGCAAGAATAGATGGCCTGAAGGTGACCAGATAGTTACCTCCTTTGTATAGATTCCCTGCACTTTTTTCAGACAAGTCATTGGGTATGTTCAGTTTAGGGGTGCTCTTGCTTAAACCATTTGGAGGGTAAATATGTACTGGAACCTTGGTAGAAATGGAGTCAGTTCCCAAGAATGCCATGACTCTCTAGGACACTATTCTTCTAATCTTTTGCTGAAAATCCTCAGAGAACAGTAAACTGTGAGAGGAGGGAACATGAGCATGGTGTTCATTTATTTTGCCCTCTGTTTGGTCAGTGAACGAATCTGGTCGATGGATCTTGATAAGTTCTGGACTTATGCATTTTAATATTTAAACAGATGTAAAGCTAGAGGTGTGATGCAAAGGCCCCCTGCAAAAATCCTCACATGTGGTTCCTATGCTCTATCGTCCACAATGCTCCACTCATCTCCAGGCTCCTTGCTCTTAGCTCTCATCCAAATAAAGTATTTATAATCCAAAAAATAAAAAAATAAAATTGTACAAAGGTGGTTGGCAACTCTGCATAAGCAGAAAAGTTATGGTAATACTGCTTATTAGCATAAGCAGGCTGAGAAATGGTTATTGTAAGGTTGGTAGACTGGGGAGTTTCAGGGAGGGTGGTTTGGGAATGTCAGGTGGGATGGGTGGGGGAGGGGGCGTAGGTTGACACTTGACTACGTGAACTTTCACAACTGCTATTGGTTTAAAAGTACTACGTCATCCGGCACTTCATCACTTATTGCTTTTAACCCACACAGGATTGCCTAAGTGTTCATTAGCAAAATCCCATGACTGGGCAAACTTTAACGTCTGCCACTTAAAAAAAAAATACTAGCTACATTTAGCAATTTCTGCATATTTTATCTAATATTTTTTGTATTTTATTTGGTAAAATTGCAATTACAGCACGTATGATGTAAAAGATGAGAACTAAAACTAACTACAGTCCCAGTGTATGTTTATGAACAAATGTATCCGAGATGGATTGGGGATGGGGAGATTTAATAACAACCCTCATGAATTCTCATGGGAGATGTGATCAAAAGTACAATGATGTATGGTAGGTGCATGGATGAACAAGCGCTCATGCTTTTTAAGATTTTGCACTGTTGGCAGAAACATATTCACCATTACAAATCATTGTGGCTCATAGCTTTTAATTGTTTATACATAATGAGTATCCATGCCTTTTGTAGCAAAGTGCCCTTCACTCCCTTGGCCAGTTCTGCCCATCGTCATTCGTGCTTCGAATGGTGCCCTGATAACTTATGGCACATTGCTTTCCCTTAAACAAATTGCTTTTGTTGCTATGCCTGAAGCTTTATAGGTGCTGTTATTGCTGTGTGCAGTGCCGTGTATCTTTTGTATGGCTCTTCCACCTCCGAAGAGGAGGAAATCACCGAGAGGATAAAGGCTGTTCATCACTTGTAAGGAACTCTTGAGAATCAGGGAGTCCAAGGACATCATAACATGCCTCCCCTCTCATGGTCTCATTTTCCCACTCCTAAGTTTCACTCCTAACTATTTTTCTGTCATATTTAATACTGCCGCAGCTGCTTCTTTTCCTTCTCTATCAGAATCGCACCAAAATGCTTTATTTCATCGGTCTCGTTCTTTAAACTTTCGCTGATGTTTGCTGTAGACCAACAAATAACCTGTAGAATTCGGGAACTTTGTAGTTCTCTGCTTTAATCATTCTTTGTAACCTTTCCTTACTCATGAGTATGTTTCATAGGAATTGACATCATTGAAGTAGTAGCTTCGTCTTAAAATTTTCCCTTTTCTCCAAGTCTGGTTTGGACAAAAAAAAAAAAAAAAAAAAAAAAAAATTGATACACACATTTATGCACTTCCTGCCTTAAGGTCATTTCATAAACATGAGCTTAGACCTCAACCACATGTATATATGCAGTATAATTTTGGGGTGAGAAATATTCATACATCCTAAGATTTATACCGTATCGTTATTTGTATCTATAGGAATATTTTCAATGCGGCACTTTTACAGAATTTAGTTACTCCAAAAGTATGTTTTCTCTTCATGTCACTTCGTATGTTTGACAGCAAAACAAAATTATTTTTAGTTTTCATATCTGTTCAAAAAGGCGAGAGAGAGAGAGAGAGAGAGAGAGAGAGAGAGAGAGAGAGAGAGAGAGAGACTAAACTGAGTTTCTATTGCTGCGTCATTATGTACTATGTCATTAGAAAAAGGCATATTTTATCTAATATTTATTGTATTTTATTTGTATTTTGAGGCATTCCTCACTCCTCTTGAGCGAGACCATGAGACTCTCTCTCTCTCTCTCTCTCTCTCTCTCTCTCTCTCTCTCTCTCTCTCTCCACGTCCAGAGTTTCTTTTCCCACTTATTTTCCCCCTTGGTATTAGTTGTGTTAGTAGAGCAGCCCTGATAAATACAAATGTCGCCATAAAGAGCAGCTCGTAATTTGAGCTTCATTCTCAGTCACAGGTAATAAATGCCGCCAGGCAAAGCGGCATGGAATTCTGAGGGGAACTCGGTAAACCACAAACCATCGATCATATGTTTTAACCTTCCTTTAAGAAACCCAAGAGTTAAAGTTCAAGTAAATTAGTAACATTATTTCTTGTCAAAAGGGTTTTGAAGTCATAAAATACATTCCTGCATTTCGTTTTTTTTTTTTTTTTTTTTTTTTTATAATCTCTCACCGATGTCAATTTATGTTTATACCTGCGTATGATGTTAAAAAGCGGTGACATAAAAAAAGGGTACTTATATATTTTTTGCACCATATACTAGTATATTTATCCATATATGTTCAAATCAATTATTATCAAAAAGGGTGGAAGGTGGTAGTTATTGTCCCTTCATGAGTGTTCAGAGAGAAAGTGATATGAACCTTGATTATTGAAAAAATTTAACCCAAATAAAAGGCCAATCAGCGATGAAAATGGACATTTTTAGCATAATCAATGCAGGGATTATCACACAACGCTATTTATCTAAATTTTGAAATGCGGGAAATGACAAACTTGGGCATTGTTGAAGGTGTCATGACCAATCGGAAATATATGGTAGCGCACTTGGCCCACTATATAATAACCACCCACACATATATATATATATATATATATATATATATATATATAATATATATATATATATATATATATATATATATATATATATATATATGTAAGGATGAGAGGTATGCATCTGTATATATATACATATATATATATATATATATATATATATATATATATATATATATATATATATATATTATATATATATATATATATATATATATATATATATATATATATATATACATATATATATATATACATATATATATATATATATAATATATATATATATTATATATATATATATATATATTATATATATATATATATATATATATATATATATATGTATATATATATATATATATGTATATCGAGCTACAATGTCCTATAATATCTAATTCGCTCTACCTCGGAATTAATATATTTTCATATATGCTTAACCGAAGGGGAATTTTTTCCCGATAATAGAACTTGCCTGAATCGGGGCGCGAACCCAGGATCCTTTCAAATCCAGGAACGTCAGTGAAGCTTTTACCTACTACACTCTCGCGGTAGTGTAGTAGGTAAAAGCTTCACTGACGTTCCTGGATTTGAAAGGATCCTGGGTTCGCGCCCCGATTCAGGCAAGTCTATTATCGAGAAAAAATTCCCCTTCGGTTAAGCATATATGAAAATATATTAATTCCGAGGTAGAGCGAATTAGATATTAAAGGACATTTTTAGCTCGATATATGTATATGAATCACGGAAAAAAAGTGATATGACTTATTTATATATATATATATATATATATATATATATATATATATATATATATATATATATATGTATATATATATATATATATATATATATATATATATATATATAATATCTATATATATATATTATATATTTATATTATATATATATATATATTATATTAAAGAATATTGAAGGACATTGTAGCTCGAAATATGTATATAATCACGGAAAAAAGTGATATGACTTATATATAATATAATAAAACACAAAACCCCAACCTGGAAGGTATTAAGACACATATAGACACTTGGAATTTCTAGACCTTTCATGTTTACCTACCCAGATACCAGAGTCAAATCTTCAATCAATTTCCAACAGACAGTATATGTAATGTAATATTATATATTATATTATATATATATATTATATATATATATATATATATAATATATAATATATACATATACACACACACATATATATATCTTTTATAATCTATAATATGTATATATATATTTCATCATATATATAATAATATTAATATATATTAATATATATATATATATAATATATTATATATTATATATATAATCTATATATAATCTATAATAGTACATATATATATATATATAGTAATATAATATAATATATTATATAATATAAATAATATATATATAGTATATCTATATACTATAATATACATATAATATATATAATTATATATTATATATTAATATATTTATATACATCACCACATTATATATATTACTAATTATATTATATATATATATATATATATATAGTTCAATATTATAATATTATATAATATATATATATATAATATATATATATGTTATATATCTATACTATTATATATTATATATATATATATATATATATTATATAATATATTCTATATATTAGTTATATATATATATATAATAATATGTATATATATAGTATATATATATATATATATATATATATATAATATTAATAATATGTATGTATATTATATATATATATATATAATATATAATATATATATATATATATATACAAACATTATACTGGTCTGTTGGAAATTGATTAAAGATTTGACTCTGTAATCTGGTAGGTAACATGAAAGGTCTAGAAATTCCAAGTGTCTATATGTGTCTTAATACCTTCCAGGTTGGGGTTTTGTATTTTATTATTGAGTACCCCCTAGTCATGTTTTGAGGAGGTCGGTAGAATAGAATGGTGACTTCATAGATGGTTTTCTCAATTGGGTGGTCAGGGTACCTCAAGGATGACAGCAGCTTATGGGTTAGTTCAAGTTCGGTTTCAAAGAATCCTTGGGAACAAATCTGCAATATTCTTCGGAATAAATTGCTGCTATGCCTCCTTCACAGAAACGTCATGGTAACGAAAAATGTGAATACAGCATATGAAAGTTTCATTAGTTGTTTGTGTGCACATATTGAATTTGTATTCTGGCGTGTCTAATAATCAAAACATTTAGTAAAGAATTTTTATCAGGTTCCCATTCGATTTTGAGTTTAATACCGTTACTGATGCATTTAATGTTGGAGAAAAAAGTTAAAATCGCCCTATCTCTGATCCCAATATGTTAGAATATCATCTACATATCTCAACCACATCATACCTTTGTGTTTTATGGCATTTGTTATTTAGTTTCAAAATACTCCCTACTATATAGTTTGGCTAATGCTGTACTTAAAGGGCTGCCCATGCTACATGTGAATTTTTGTTTGTATAAAGAATCCCAGAACAAAAAGACTTTGAATCACATAGTTCACCTAATTTTATTGCATTGAAGTCAACCAGCTCCTCAATGGTACAAACACATTTGAAATTTATCTAGAAATCCCCTCCAAAACGTTCCCATGGAATCTTTCAGAAATGTAAGATGAATTGGCAAAAAAACAAAAAAACAAAAAGAATTTCTGGAGAAATTTAGAGTAGTTAATCCAAAACTACATTGCTTTCATGTTCTTGTGACTCAACAATAACCTACCTACCATTGAGACAAATCATTTCATGTGCCTGAGCTTTCAGGTAAAAATTTCTAACTGGACAGCAGGCCTCCTCTCTTCATCTGTTTGTGTTGTGAGCAATATGTATTCACCAAGAGTAGATGGATGCTGAATTGTAAGTATTGATGGCCAAAATATACACGTTTTCAAAAATGGTACACAAACAGCACTGTAGTGATTGCCTGCTCTAGAGTTAGGCAACTCTAGAGCAGGCAATCACTTTTGATTAATTTCAAAGAGCACCTGATCTTTACACTAAACATCATCTAGGTACTGCTCCTAAACATAGTAGTCTACATAGACAATTAACTACCATACAGTACTTTTTGTGTACCATGTTTGGGCAGCACAGTCCTTTTGAAAATGTGTATATTTTGGTCGTGTCTACTTAGAAAGTTAATACTGTGATTAAAAGTATTGTACTTGAAATATTGTATCTGAATACTTATGTAACTTCAAGCAATCAGAAATTATTGTGGTTTCTGGAAGTGCATTTTCAAACAGTCAAATTTTTCATAGTCAGTGCCACCGAAAATTCAGCATCCATCTACTCTCGGTGAATACTTATTGCTCACATCACAAACAGATATAATATAAATCACTGACTTAATGGTAGCACTAACCAGTGCTTCATACGATTATCCAGCAGTTGCCAAATGTTTGTTCTCTAGTTATGGTCGTTGACATGTTTTCAACTTCTTTTTTTTGTTTTTGCTTTGTGACATTTTTGCGATAAGTTGTAGTATGTATTTATGAGACATTTTACTGGAGTGTGGACACAGCTTAATGGAAACTTAAGCTATTAGAACATGTATTTTCAAACGAAAGCGTTGCCTAGCAGCCTACCGCAAAATCGTATGTTGTTTGTTGTTGAACATTAAGCTGGCCTTATGCCAGCAGGGGCTGTTGCCCATAGAGCAGCCCGTAGGAACATTTGAATATTTTTGCAGGTGGAAAGGTGAGATTTTCGGATATGAGGTGAACTTTATTATGTTCATTTGAATATGTAGGTGAAATGGTGCATCATCATATAGCCTATTATTCACAGATTGCCAGCCACCCAAAGCCCTGTCCCTACGACCTGCATTGGTATTTAAATGGGTATAGAAAAAGGGTTTGACCAATTTTGTTTTAATAAATCATTCTTTATATTATAAAAAGGCCTTTGCCATCGCCATGTTAATTATTATATATTAGTAAACAGTTAATCAACTGAGTGCAGAATAAAGATCATGTTGTTGCTCAAACATAGTTTTGCAGACTGGGAGAAATATGGTATTCATATTTTTTGTGAAGAGACTTATCAGATAGAAAGAAGTTGTAGTTGTTCTTTCATTCTCGTTCATCTGGCGCCTTTTGTTCAATCCCTTCTGGGTAGAATTTCAGTCCCGCCCCCTGATATCTTTTCCGTTTCTCTTTCTATCTTTTTTCTCTTTCTGAAGTTACTTGTACGCTGAACTAACCTGTGCAACGGAAAACGTTTGATCTAGAGATCCGAAAGGGAATAGAGGATCCCAGATCTTGGATTAGCGCTTTCCCAATTCGGAAACCTAGACCTTTTTCTCGGGCAAGACTTCGATAATATTAAAATCCGCTGAATTAACGTAAGTTTGGTAAAAAATTCAACAAATTTTGTCTCAAAGGTTTCTGTTAAGTTTCGTTTTTTCCCTATCCTTTTTGCAGCTGCAAGTCTTGAAATATATCACCAATATAAAATAATAATACAAAAACTGCTGCCATCAATTAGTTACTTTTTTCATAATTATCTTTCAGTGCATTACAATCTAATTAATCGTATAGCAATTTCATTAATAAGTTACAAATTCGACAGTCTATCGAACCCACAACCAGATTTCTGTGCATTTGAGTTTTTATTCATACAGTATATTTCTTATATGTATATCTAGATATATATATATAATATATATATATTATATATATATAATATATATATTATATTATATATATAATACACAATGCATACATACATACACTATACATGAACACAGATGTAACTGAACTCAAAGATGTTTTTATGTTAAGTAACTCATTGGATTTTTTATATTAACTTTTTTTTCACGTAAATCACTTCCAGTGCAGTTAAGACTTTTTTTCAACCCAGTTCCATGTTAATTTACTGTATATGCGATAACAAATATTTTATTATAATTCATTTTTGTTATATATATTTTTGAGTGAATTAATAATCGACAGACCCTTTACAGCGTTCTCTCTCTCTCGCTCTCTCTCTCTCTCTCTCTCTCTCTCTCTCAGCTGGTACGTACGGAAATTGGCTACTTGTCTTCGTATGTTCTTCTGTTCACGACACTTTCAATGCGTACATCCATCTGATTTATGAGACCTTCCTGATCCAATATTGAAGCAAAACTCCTCATCATTTTCGCAGATAACTGACGCCCACAAAGGGTTCGGAAAACTATAATCCCTTTATGCTGTCAAATAACCTATTTTTTCCATGCTTCTTGTTTTCTTCAGTAGTGCCTAACTTTTTATCCTTCCGCTGGCTAATATTTAAGTCTCTCTCTCTCTCTCTCTCTCTCTCTCTCTCTCTCTCTCTCTCTCTCTCTTTATGACGTCTTATCTCTTTTCGGCCTAAATTATTAATTTCTGGGATCGGAGACCATATTCATTGCAATGAAAGGGCACTTATTAATCAATAAATTAATTTTCTTACCCTATATTGAGTCATTAATATGATGAAATTTTTACTCGGTTGTTATTCGTGTTAATTTTTCCTTAGAAAATGGTTCGCTCGCCGTGTTCAGATTTCCTCTAAAGTATCAAAACACTTTTGCTCAAATGAACGAGACCACCTGACTGGACGCCGCACTGACAACCATAGAGGGGAATCTGACTTTAGCTTCACTTCATATACGGCGTCTTTTCTAAAAATATCCGTCAATGAATAAAGACATAAATAACAAGAAAATCCGTGAGACTGCGCCCTATCATTCTTAACCTGTGAATGAAAAGATTTCGGTGTGAATAGTTCTGGAAGAATTCAAGAGAAATGGTGCGAAACAGAAAGGGTGAGAAATAGGTGGAGTTGGAGAATGAGGAGCTACCTGGAGGTGTTGTACCGAAGCGGAAGAAATGGAATGGGGCGAGAGACGCATTCCCGGGTGGAAAGGAGGAGTCTAGAGACCGTCGGATGACTGGATGACTTTCTTGCTCTTCCTCTGGAAAAGCTCTTGGGCTCAAACGCTCCCTTCATTTGCTTCATTTCATTTTTTCCCATATGTGGACATTAAAAATAGAGAGAGAGGATGCAGAGAGAAGTAAATAGAGAGAGAGAAGAACGAAGAGAAGTTCAGAAAGACTAGGCGCTCACCCGCCACAAGGAATATCTTCTATATGTGAAGGCCTTGGGCCTCAGGACGTCAAAGGCCGCGATTAATAGCACTGCCATGTTATGGCATTATGGTTTATGTTCCATGTATGTGATTATATATGTGGTATTATATGCTAATATATAGTTATTATATGTTTCGTGATTATATTAAATATGTTTATGCGTACTATTGTACATGCGATAATCCTCCTAAATATAACTGAGTGTTAAGTGTAGTAGCCTTATACTGATTATTATTAATGAGTATATATGTATTAATATATTATATAATTAACTCATTAACCAGTCTAATATAAACCCTCAGATCTTGGCGAATTAGGAAACCTGTGTTTCCCCAAGTTCCGGTCCAAACCTTAAGACCATTTTTCTTCTGAGCCCGAAAAGAGAATTCCTATTCTCAATATTAAAATTCCGCCATGAATTGGATTAACGGTAAGTTTGGTGAAAAAATTCAACAAAACTTTGGTCTCAAAAGTTCTGTTTAACCCCTGTTTTGTTTTTCCTTTCCCTACCCTTTTGCAGCTTGCAAAGTCTTTGAAAATATGTATTCACCATTATAAAATTGATAATAAAAAAACTGCTGCCCATCAATCAGGTTACTTTTTCATAATATCTTTGTCAGTAGCATCACAAATCTAATTTAATCGTATTAGCCATTTTCGTTAATACGTTACAAATTTGACAGTATCGAACCCACAACCAGATTTCTGTTGCATTTGTGTTTTATTCATACAGTATATTTCATATATATATATATATATATATATATATATATATATATATATATATATATATTATATATATATATATGTATATATATATATATGTATATATACGATATATATATAATATATATATATATATATATATATATATATATATATATATATACTATACATACATACTATATATACAC
>NC_087208.1:78800398-78802898 GCF_015104395.2 Macrobrachium nipponense | reverse complement strand
GCTATATATAAGATATATATATTATATATATATATATATATATAATATAGATATAATATATGTTATATGTATATAATATGTATATATGTATATATATGTACATATGATATGTATATATATATGTATATATATATATAATATGTTATATATTATATATATATGTATATGTATATAACCATGTATATATATATAATATCTATATATATATAGTTTATATATATTATTATATGTATATAGGTGTGGATATATTAATATATATGTATATATTGATAATTATATTCATATATATATCATATATAATAGATATATACATAATTATATATATATATTATATATGTACATATACATATGTATATATATGTAGTATATAGTACATATTATTATATATAGATATATATAATGCATATATATATTATATAATATATATATATCTAGATATATATAAATATCATATAATATAGATATATAATAGAATATATATATATATATATATCGGATAATATACATATTTAATATAATATATATATATATATATATATATATTATCTATATGTATAATATACGTATATATATATGTATTATATATATATATTATATATATATATATATAATAGATATATATACATATATATCTATATTGTATGTATGTATATATAGTATATATGTACATATATATATATATACTATATATATATGTATATATATATATATATATATATATATCTTATATAATATATTGGTAATAATATATGTATATATATATATTATATTTATATAATATACTATATATGTATATATATGTATATTATTGGATATATATAGGATATAATATATGTATATAATATGTATATATATATATACGTATATATATATGTATATTATATATGTCTCTATATATATATATATATATGTATATATATATGTAATATATAATATATATATATATATATATCGTAATATATATAATATATGTATATATATAAGACATATAAATATATTATATAATATATATATATATACTAGATATAGTGTATAGTATATTATATATATAGAGAAGATATATATGATATATACATATGTAGATATATATATATATATAATAGATAATATATATATATATATGATATATGATGTATAGTGATATATATATAGTATATATATATATAGATAGAGATATATATATATATATAGATGTATATATAGATGGAGAGTAGTATATGTATAAATAGAGTGGATGAGAGATATATGGAGATATAGCTAGAAGCATGATAGAGATATATAGATATAATATATATATATAATATAGATATATATAATGTATATATATATATTATACATATATACATAGAATAATATAATATATATATATATATATATATCGATATAATAGATATTATATATATATGGATATATAGATAATATATAATATATAGATATATATATATATATATATATATATATATATATGTTCTAGATATATGTATATTACATATGTAAGATATATGGTTATATATATATATATATGTAGGATATATATGTCGATATAGATGTTATAGATAGTATATGGATATATCATAGAGATAGGTATATATAGATAAATATATATATATATGATAGATCTAATATATATATAGTAGATATATATATATATATACATCTATGTATCATATACTATATATATATAGATTATATATATATATAATATATATATATTTATATATATATATGTATATATAATGTATAATATAATGCTATAATATGTATATATATATATATATATGTATATATATATATATGATTATATATAATATATATAATATTATATATATATATATAATATATATGTATATTATATATTATGCTATGTATAATATATATATGTATATATATATTATATATATATGTAATATATATATGTATATATATATATGTATATATATATGTATATATATATAATTATACATATATATTTATTATATATATATATAATATATATTAAATATATTATATATATATATATATACATTTATATATGAATATATGATGTTATGTATATATATATATATGTATATATATATAGTATATATATATAATATATATATATCTATATATATATGATATATATATGCTATATATATATATATTTGATATTATATATGTATATATTATATGTGTATAATTATATATATATTATATTATATAAATATATTATATATATATATATATATATACCCTATATATATATATATATAGATTAGATATATATTATAGATATTATTATATCTAGATATCATATATATATAATAATATATATATATATATCTTATATATATATATAGTATATAGGTATATATATATGTATATATGGATATATATGTTATATATGTATATGTATATATATATGATATATATATATATATAAATGTTATATTATAATATATATATAATATATATATATATATATGTAGATTATATATATGTATATGTATATCATATATAT
>NC_087208.1:78755398-78797898 GCF_015104395.2 Macrobrachium nipponense | reverse complement strand
TACATATACATATATTCATATACATATATGTATATACATATATATATATATATATATATTATATATATAATATATATATATATATATGATGTATATATATATATTATATATTTGGGGGCTGAACTTGGAAGGGCATACTAGGGTAAATAATTTATCTCATTGACTCAAAAATAGGAATTGGAGATTAATATCTTTAAAATTTTAATTATTTTCCCCCCTGTTTTTCAGGTTTTTTTGTCACCCTGCTCACCCCCTCTCTATCCCTCTTCCCATGGGGCTGAATTAGGACTGAAAGGGCACAATATCAGCAAGGTCACTATTCATCTCAATGACCTTGAAAATATGAATTAGCAAACTAAATAATCTGTTTTTTTTCAGTTGTTTTTAGATAAAGCGCCCTACCACCCTTTTCACCCCTCCCTTTTGGGGATGGAACTTGGACCTGAAGGTTATCAGGAGGTCAATATTCATCTCAACACCTCAAAAACTATGGGAATTTAGACATTAATAAGTCTGTGTCTTGGGGTATTCTTTATGTCACCCGTTCCCCACACCTTTCACCTCCTTCCTATTGGAGCTGAACTCGGGAATTGTAGGGCATCGGGGTCTTAAGTGAATTTATTATATGTATACTAAATTTGGTTGAAAATGTTCAGTAAATGCAATAGTGTATGTGGCACCAAATCACACACATAATATATTCATACATACATTGCATCTATATAATATATTATAATATATATATATATTATATATATATATTATATATATATTATATATATAATATATATATATATACAATAGCTGAAAATCCGGTGATGACCAGGTAAACTTTGAATGAACAGTCTACATGCAAAGCGAAGGGAAGGAAAAGGGCTTAGTCTTTTTCTATGCAAGTATTACTGTAGTGGCTGTACCCATTATCTAGGTATTATTATGCTGTGTGTCCCCTTTAACTATGTATTGCTATGGAGCAGTGGCCCCTGAGTGAGTATAATGCACACCAGCCCTTGGACGTGGGCAAAAATTAACACAGGTCCCTGAATAAGCTTAATAAATACAGGTTCTTGAGTAAGCATAACAAACACTAGCCACTGATTAAGCATAATAGGCACAGGCCTCTGAGTGAGTATAATACACACAGGCCCATGAATGAGCATAATGCACAATGGCATGTGAAGAAGCAAAATAAAGCTGGGCCACAGGGAGTAAGCATATTAAGCGCATGCCTGAATTATAATATAAAACAGCCCTTAAGTGTGCCTAATGCACGTTGGTCCCTGAAGAAGCAAAATAAATGTTGGCCCCTGAGTGCGCATAAAACACACAGGCCCCTGAGGAAGCATAATAAACACAGGCCGATGAGTGAGCTTAATAGATACAGGCTCTTCAGTAAGCATAATCAATACTAGCCACTAAGTAAGCATATTAAGTACAGGCCCCTGAGTGAGCATAATGCACAGGCCCCTGAAGAAGCATAATAAACACAGGCCTCTGACCAAGCACACTAAACAAAGGCCCCTGAAGAAGCACAATAAATGTTGCCTATTGAGTGACCATAATAAACACAGGCCCCTGAATGAGCATAATAAATACAGGCCCTTGAGTAAGCATAGCCAACACTGGCCTTGGAGTAACATTAATAATAATAGCCCCCTAAGTGAACAGAATAACACACGCTTAATAAATACAGGCTCTTGAGTAACCATAATCAATGCTTGAGCATAATAAACATAGGCCACTGAGTAAGTATAATAAATGTTGGCCCCTGAAGAAGCATAATAAATGCTGGCCCCTGATGGAGCATAATAAAAGCTGGCCACTGAAGAGGCATAATAAAAGGTGGCCACTGAGTAAGCGTAATAAACACATGCCCTGAAATGAGCATAATAAATACAGGCCCTTGAGAAAGCATAGCCAACTGTGGCCTCTGAGTAACCATAATAAGCATACAACCGCTAAAGACTGAAGAAGTATAATAAACATAGGCCTCTGAAGAAGCATAATAAATGCTGGCCCCTAAAGAAGCAAAATAAATGCTGGCCACTGAGTGAGCATAATAAACACAGTCCCCTGAAAAAGCTTAATAAACACAAGCCCCTAATGAAGCATAATAAACACAGGCCCCGGAAGAATCATAATAAACACTGGCCAGTGGGTAAGAATAATAAACATAGGCTCCTGGAAAAGCATAATAAATACAGGCCCCTGAAGAAGAATAAGAAACACAGGCCCAGGAAGAATCATAATAAACACTGGCCACTGGGTAAGCATAATAAACATAGGCCCCTGGAGAAGCATAACAAACATAGGCCCCTGAAGAGGCATAAAAAACACAGGCCTCTTGAAGAAGCATAATAAACATAGGCCCCTTGAAGAAGCATAATAAACACAGGCCCAAGAAGAATCATAATAAACACTGTCCACTGGGTAAACATAATAAACATAGGCACCTGGAGAAGCATAATAAACATAGGCTTAAGAAGCAAATAAACATAGGCTTTTGGAGAAGCATAATAAACACAGGCCCCTAAAGAAGTATAATACAAATTGGCCACTGGGTAAGCATAATAAACATAGGCCTCTGGGTAAGCATAATAAACATAGGCCTCTGGAGAAGCTTAATATTCACAGGCCCCAAAAGAAGTATAATAAACACTGGCACTGAGTAAGCATAATAAACATAGGCCCCTGAAGAAGCGTAATAAAACACAGCCCGTGAAGAACATAATAAACATGGCCACTCGTAGCATAATAACCCCCCCCCCCCCCCCAAAAATAGGACTCTGGAGAAGCATAATAATCACAGACCCCTGAAGAAGCTTAATAAACACTGGCCCCGGAAGAATCATAATAAACACTGGCCACTGGGTAAGCATAATAAACATAGGCCCCTGGAGAAGCATAATAAACTTAGGCCCCTGGAGAAGCATAATAAACACATGTCCCTGAGGAAGCATAAACAACACAGGTCACTGAGTAAGCATAATAGACACAGGCCCTTGAGTTAGCGTAATTAATACAAGCCGTTGAGTAAGCATAATTAATACAAGCCCTTGAATGAGCATAATACACACAGGCCCCTGAAGAAGGATAATAAACAGGGGTCACTGAGTTACCATAATAAACATAGGCCCCTGAGTGAGCATAATAAATACAGGTTCTCGAGTAAGCATAACCAATGCTTGAGTAAGCATAATAAGCACAGGCCCCTGAGTTAGCACAGTACACACACGCCACTGAAGAAGCATAATAAGCACAGGCCCCTAAAGAAGCATAATAAACACTGGCCACTGATTAAGTATAATAGACACACGCACCTGTGGAAGCATAATAAAAACAGGCCCCTGATGAAGCATAATAAACACATGCATGAAGAAGCATATTAAACAGGGGCCACTGTGTAAGCATAATAAACATAGGCCCCTGAAGAAGCATAATAAACACAGGCCCCTAAGTAAGCATAATGCACATAGGCCACTGAGTAAGCATGATAAACACAGGCCACTGAGTGAGAATGAACATAATTAGCATAAAAACACATGATTGAGCATTATTAAGCATGAGTAATACCTGTACCTGAGTTAGCATAATTACTTCTGTTCTTCAGACCTAGACAAGGAAAGCATAAGTGGTTTCATTTCTGTTCCAAATGAGAAAAAGTGGATGAGTACTGACTTACTAATACAGTGCCTGTTCTATAGAGTGGCAAATCTGCAGACTGCAGTAATCACAGGCCAATTTCTATGCTCCCTGTAATTTCCAAAGTTGCTGAAAAACTTAATTTTAAATCAATTTATAAGTGTGTTGAATCTAAAGGGTTGTTAGCTGATAATCAATACGCATGCAGGAAGCAGCTAGTTACCTGCCTTGCTCTTTCTAGCTTGCAATCCATTTGCAAGGGAACCTCGATAAGTATTTAAAAGCAGAGCAATTGAAATAGATTTTAGTGCTGCTTTTGATTTAGTAAATCACAAGGCCACCTATTTATAAACTTCAGAATCTTGGAGTGGGGGGATATGTTTTAGGATACCCTTAACCTCTTACCCGCGGAGCCCTAAAAAATCAAAAAGTCTCCGTATGCCGGGCCTGGTTTGGAGTGAGCGCGGAAGTGGAAAAAATAATTTTTCAAAAAATTACAGCGCGCGTACTTTGAAGATTAAGAGTTCATTTTTGCTCCTTTTTTTGTCATTGCCTGAAGTTTAGAATGCAACCATCAGAAATGAAAAATAATATCATTATCATATGTAAATAATGCGATATATGGTAGCGCCAAAAAAAAAAATTCATACATAATTGTATTTCAAAATCACGCTGTGCAGAAAACGGTCAAAGCTAACCAGTTACTTTTTTTGCGTTGTATTGTACACTAAATTGCGATCATTTTGATATATAATACATTGTAAAACAATAAAAGCAACACCGGAAAAATATTATCACAAAATGATGTACGAATTCGTAACGCGCGGACGCAAAAAAATATTTTTTTTCAAAAATTCACCGTAAATCACAATATTGTTCTAGAGACTTCCAATTTATTTCAAAATTAAGACAAATGATTGAATATTACGATACTGTAAGAGTTTTAGATTAGAATTGCAGATTTTGACCATTTCGGACGAGTTAAATTTGACCGAATGTCGAAATTTTAATATATATATTTTTTCATAGCACATATTTCAAAGATGGAAAAAGCTACAACCTTCAATTATTTTTATTGTATTTTTCATGAATTTGCGCACATTTTGATATATGAAACCTCTATAAAAAGGCTAATATGAAAAGGAGCAAATATTAGGATAATTCCATGTAACGTATTTCGGAGACTTGCGGCCGCGAATCGGCGCGCGGAGTGAAGGTAAATATATTTTTCAAAAATTCTCCATAAATCACAAAATTGTTTTAGAGACTTCAAATTTGTTTCAAAATGAAGAAAAATGACGGAATATTACTAGGCTGTAAGAGTTTTAGCTTACAATTGCGTTTTTCAACTATTTCGGTAGAGTCAAATTTATTTGACCGAACGTGGTTTTTTTTCTATTTATCGTGATTTATATGCAAATATTTCGAAAAAAGAGAAAAGCTACAACCTTCAATCATTTTTAGTTGTATTCTACATGAAATTGCGCACATTTTCATATATAAAACTTTATGTAACAGCTAATTTTAAATGGTGCAAACATTTCAACAATCGCACAAAAAAATTCTGATTTTTTCGGAAGAGTTACCGCGCGAACGTAATTTTTTTTTTCATAAATTCACCATAAATCGAAATATTGTGCTAGAGACTTCCAAGTCGTTGCAAAATGAAGGTAAATGATTGAATATTACTAGAATATAAGATTTTTAGCTTACAATTGCGTTTTTCGACCATTTCGGTAGAGTCAAAGTTGACCGAAAGTTGAAATTTTTGCACTTAACGTTATTTATATGAAAATATTTCAAAACTGATAAAAGCTAAAACCATGGGTTGTTTTTTTGTTGTATTGTGCATGAAATTGCGCACATTTCCATATATAAAACTTTATGTAACGGCAAATTTAAAAAGGGTGCAAACATTAGGACAATCGCACGAAAAAAATTATCGGAAGAGTTATCGCACGAACGTAAGGAAAAAGTTTTTTTTATAAATTCACCATAAATCGAAATATTGTGCTAGAGACGTCCAATTTGTTGCAAAATGAAGGCAAATGATTGAATATTACTATAATATAAGAATTTTAGCTTACAATTGCGTTTCTCGACCTTTTCTGTAGAGTCAAAGTTGACCGAAGGTTGAAATTTTTGCACTTATCGTTATTTTATATGAAAATATTTCAAAATTGATAAAACTACAATCATGAGTATTTTTTAGTTGTATTTGCATGAAATTGCGCACATTTTCATATATAATACTTCATGTAAAGGATAATTTAAAATGGTGCAATAATTATGTCAAAGTGACGAAATAATTTCCGAGATGTGTCACTGATACTTTTTAGTGCGATAAGAAAGAAATTCGCGCTTGCGCGCCTGCGTAGCGATTGTAAACAAAACAACGCCTTGATCCGTGAACTCCCAGCATCCCCCAAGGCGCGTGATACAAAAGTTTTGGCTGGTAGGCCTATAAGTATTTTTCCGCGAATTTTTAAAAAAACTTTTTTGAGCCGACGTATGATACGTCCAATCGGCATACGGGAGACATTTTGACTCGACGTTAATACGTCCAATCGGCGTAAGAGGGATAAGATTCCCTTACAAGTAGACAGCGGCAAGTTTTTCTGGACGGAATCTTGAGTGATCCAAGACTGTCTGGAGTTCTAAGGGCAACGTTCTCGGTCCACTGTTATTTTTAGTGTATTCAAGTGACGTGGTTATTAGCCTGGTAACAAGATTGTTCAGTACGCCGATGATGCAACAATTGTGGGTGCAGTAAAGTCTCCACTTTTGAGAAACGAAGCTTCCCTCAGCCTCAGTCGGGATATGGACAGGACACGGGAAAGGTGTAGTCGGTGGGGCATGAGGCTGAACTCCAGTAAAACGTCCCAACCATCCTCCTCTTCAGGTGGATGGAACTTTGAGAAACGAGTTTGAAGCTTTAGTTATTTTACGTGTAACCTTTGACTCGCTTCTAACTTTTGAGAAACATCTAATGAAAGTTCAGCAAATTCCCCACGAAAGTTAGGTATTGCTCGCAATGCCTCATATATTTATAACTAATAAAATGAATGCATCCTGTTGTAGGTAATTTGTACTTCCTTTACCGGAGTAGTGTTCTCCTGTGTGGGCGTCTGCTTCTGCGAGAGATTTATATCTTTTAGATAGAGGGGTTCGTGGTGGTAAGTTTCTGTTTTCTGATAACAGTAGTTATGACTTGGACCATCGACGGATGGTCTCTCGTTTGTCAATTTTTCCAAAGTTGTATTTCAACAGAGATCTTCCACATTCACAATTGATCCCTGATCCCGTTTATCTGCCGAGAGCAACCAGATTCGCTGAGCAGCAGCACCAATGTGCAGTAAATGTCCTTCGCCGTCGAACTTCTCAGTTCCAGAGGTCCTTTATTCCTCTCACCGCTGGTCTGTGGAACAGCCTCCCAGAGGATGTCGTGCAACTGGAACTAAAGAAGTTCAAGCGAAGGTGCAATACCTCACTACCCTAATACTTGTCTCCTTTTATTTTGATTTTTATCTATTTGTTAATTCATTAAATATAGTTTTTGTTTTTAATAAGTTGATCTCTTCTTTCCGTATTTCCCTTTACCTCCTCTTACTTCTTCCTAATCAACACCATATTCTTTGGAAGCTTGAATTTCAAGTCAATGGCCCCCGTGGGCTTGTTCCATATGAATAGATTTCATCTTGTGAATAATAATAATAATAATAATAATAATAATAATAATAATAATAATAATAATAATAATAATAATAATAATAATAATAATAATAATAATAATAATAATAATAATGATGTTCTAAAGGGTCCACAATAATACAAAGTGTAAAAAGTCCGTGTATAATTTTGAAGACTTTACAGATTTCTGTAAAGTCTTCAAAATTATACACGGACTTTTTACACTTTGTATTATTGTGGACCCTTTACAACATTATATATACTCTCGTGATAGAGAGTTTTTCCAATAATAATAATAATAATAATAATAATAATAATAATAATAATAATAATAATAATAATAATAATAATAATAATAATAATAATAATAATTTACATTCACATCTTCCAGACTACCATCCACCTCGTAGCACTACATCAGTTAATTCAACGGTATTATGAAATGATCCTCTATTCATTTAGGTGAATCTTAAAAACTCGTGTAATATTGCATACTGAGTACAAATGCTCTGGTGTTTTTTATTGACTAGGTTCACACGAGTCTCATTACAAGTTATTTCAATATCATGGTTTAACTTTGTTATCCTTTACAGATTAATCGTAAATTCTGCATTTCCTTTTCCGTACGGTGTAGCTTTCCCTTTTTGAGGGCCTTGGGCAATTAACATTTGGGTGTATAAACTGGTACTTTAACTATATTGCTATTCTGAGTAGTTGTAAACAAGTAAAATATGTTTAACAAATAACGGGGATAGAAATGCATGTACAATGTCAGTCTAAATTTAGAAGGCCGTCATATCACGATGACAGACATCCCTGTCAATTAGTGTTCGGTAATTTGATGTATTGCTCTTGCAGCAGCACAAGATGCCATTCGAGTTGCAATGGAATCGATCAGTTTAGTTGGAAACTTCGTACGCGTTGATTGTTCATAAAATGAATTTTTAAAAATTAGTTTATAGAGAGGGAATCGGGAAAAACTTTCTTCTCTCAATTTATTATATTCATTACTTAGAATTAAATTATCATAAAAGATACTCCAGTGCTATTTTACCAAAAAACTTGTTTATTTTTATAGTGAATAGGGTAGCTTTTTCGAACTAATATTCACTGAATAATCGCCTTCATCTCCTATCTGATACAAAAGGAACTACCTCTGTCTTACCCTTCATCTTCATCTAAGACCATATTTCTCATGTTGTTATTCATGAACACCGTGTCCTTTCAGGATGTGTTTGCGCAGAAATACTGTGATAGATGGTATTCTAACAAAAGAGGATAGATAATCACAGAATCTCATCATTAGAGATTAAAGCAAATGTGTTTATGAGAGAGAGAGAGAGAGAGAGAGAGAGAGAGAGAGAGAGAGAGAGAGAGAGAGAGAGACGTGGTGTTGGTGATGTCAGTGGTAAAAAGGTTTTGTCGTGTTTTTAATATTAATAATTTACTGCAGTAATAACGACTGAGCTTTGCACATACTAGAACGTCCCCTTCCGTTTCTTAGGGACCTATAATTGAAAGGCTTTTAATTTTATAAGCCAATGAAGTGGTAAGGCCACTACGTTAAGGAAGCGAAATGACTGTTTATTTCTAGCTCCCCACAGCTAAACCTACTACACAGTTAAATATATGTAGCTAGTTTACAGACCAGTAAAAAAAATGCATAAACGAATGAAAGTTAAATAATGCAGTTTCTTAGAGTGAGGTTCGTGGGGTTATCAAGGAGGTTGGTATTCATAGAGGGTTACGCATAAGAAGGAATAAAATAAATGGATTATAATGTGATGTCATGAAAGTTTCTAGAAGATGAGACTATTTCAAGAACATTTGCTGTGTGGAAGAGAAAATAGCAGTTGTTGTAGTTTGGCAAAGTCAGTTCTGCCCTTATCTTACATGACAGAATCAAATGGGTTGAGAGCCTGTCCAGAGACAAAGTAGCTGCTGCAATAAATCATATGTCATTTAGTAAAGACACTGTGGGTTTGTGAAGTGGATTCAAAATGTTGAATGATTCAAATTTACATATTTCGGATGTTACGTCTCGTGTGATGCTTTGCTATGGTGGTGAAAATGGCTAACTAAGGTGATTAAGATAGCTTCCAATGGAGAGATTTCGAAAGGAAATGGAGAGAATAAATATTGGGATGAAGAATGAAAAAGATTTAGTGAAGGCAAAAATTAGATTTGAGGTCAAGGTACCTAACATATGAGAAGATCGCGCGCAGGCATACACAAATTTGGAGAGAGTAGTCAACTGCGAAAAAGAGAAAGTAAGGCACACAATAAAACAGAATGATGAATGTGAGCAAGAGCTTTAAGAGGAATAAAAAGTTGTTCATCACCGATGGTCATCAGTAATATTCAATAAGCAAATGGATCTCAGAATATATGATGCAAAGGAAAATTATTTGTCTCAGGTGAATAAAGTTTTGGGTCAATGGTGGAGTAGTATTCTGAGGATTTGTTGAGTTTGGAGGAGTATTATAACTGATGATGACAGCATGGGAGGAAGCGTGAATCACAGAATGTACAGCAAGAGTAATAGCAGGGTGTGTGTTAAAGATGAGGAAGAGATCTGCATTGCCTATGAAAACCACAGTGGGAATGTGCGGAGGGATTAATGAGCCAAGACTTCATTGAAAAAATTCAAGTGTGGATATTAAAGCTGTTGAAATGAACTTCCTGTGTCGTGTGTGTGTGTGTGTGTGTTTGTGTGACCTTAGAAGAACGGAAAGACTGAGAAATATGCAAATACCCAGGAGTGGCAAAGAGGTTAGGGTAGGTGACTGAACGAATCTGTGTTTTGAGATGGTTTGGTTATGTGGAAAGAAAGGGCAACAGTAGGTAGCTGAAAAGTTCATATAATTCAGGAGTGCTATGGGTGAGGAGTGGCTAGGTAGATGCCATGGAAGAGAAATCGACAAAGGGGAGTCTTGATATTTTGGAATCTCAATGCACGCTAAATAGCAGTAAATGGAACAATATGAGTATGTGGGTTCAATATATTGCAGGTGAGCTTTCTATGTAGGTGTATGGAGCAGCTAATGATCTCTTAAATTTAATCCCTAATCTGGGTCTATCTATCTATCTATTTTATCTATCTTATTCTATCTAATCTATCTATCTATCTATCTATCTATCTATCTATATATATATATATATATATATGATGTGTGTGTGTGTGTGTGTGTGTGTATATATACACATATATATGTATACTATGCATAATCACCTTTCCTGACTTAAAGAAGATTTTCAAAACTTCATCACCCTTGAAAATAACGTTTTCCTTCTGTTCTCGGAGGTTCATGATTAAAATGCTTTTCGTTCGATAGCAACGAGGCCATAAATCATAATGTGAGAGTTTGTAACAGAATCACATTTATTGTCGAGATGCTTCATGGATATTACTTTCATTCAGAGAATTCTAGACACTGTTTCCCGTTGATTTATCGCCCAGGTTTGGTTTAACACTTGGTGAATATTTTAACATTTACGTGTATGTATATTTTTTTATTTTTTATGTGTGCGCATTTTTGTATTGTTTGTGTACGTATATTTTATTTCAAAGTATTTCATTTCCGTACGTATCGCCAAACTAGAGTTAACTGGTTTATGAGTCAGTTATGACAGGTAGACAACAGCTCCATCAATTCCCTTCTCCCCTTCCTTTATTAGAAAAAACTTCCATACCGCGAGCTACTTCATTTCGCTACACAGAAAACTCATCGACAGCACATCAATCTCCTGATTCTTATTGCACAACTTAATTCTGCTTTTCACACGCGATCAGATTTCATTGTTGCCTTCATGTTTCATCGCCTCTTCACCGCATTCTGCATGACATTGCGAGCTAGTATTTGGGCATAAAGGCGCCACAACAGAAGTGTTTGGAGGCTGGAAGCACCAGTGATGGTGTGTACCCCACATATGTTTCGTGGCTGTGTGAAGGGCATCCAGATGAAGAACTGGAGTCAGAACTGTTTTACACCAATCTATTCGCCTAAGAATACAATATTTTGATTAAACTCCTCAAGCGGGACGCGTACTCAAACTGAGAAAGTGGCTGCCCAAATTGCCGCTAAATAGACCAAGGAAAAGGGAACATGATTGTATACCATTGGGCTGAAGCGCCCGGAAGAGGAGCAAAAAGCAAAGGCCAAGACTGTATAAGACTGCTCAGACTATTGGCAGACATTGGCAAATGCAGGACCCACGAGGCATAATGTCCATTGCAGTGAATCGGCAACCCAGACTACCTTGCCCGATGCTCACTGTTAGCGTTACTCAGTATAAACGTAAGCTTTGCATTTATAATTTCTGCATATTAGATAATGACGCACAAGAAGGGAGCTTGTTTGTATGAGACGAAACTCACGGTGGGCGTGGCTTTGACGTAGTTGCAAGCTGCTAAAGAAAGGGCTTAATATATCAAGTCGTAATTGAGGACGAGAAATTGCATAGCCTCATTTAAAAAAAATATATGTATATATATACACCAAATGAATGTTATGTCTCTAACCCTGTTTTTCCTTCCGGAAATTCATGCAAAGAAATTTAAAGAAATTGAATTAATTGTCTTTAGGGAGTGGTCATTCTTATTTGCCATGTGATAGGTCATTTGGCAATACAGAGCAGAAGGAAAAGAATGTAGACTATTTCTAACATTAAAATTATGACCCAAATAGAATCAGCAATAAAGAAGAACTGACGTAATTCAAGTCTGAAAGACGATTTTGTTGATATCCAAATAAAAAGAATAGATAAGCACGTCAACCGTACACAGAGAACAAACTTTCCAAGACCCAGCTTTTTGTGACCCACGAATTTCCTGAGGAGTTTTACATGAAGGACGAGTTCTCGCTTGGCAAACACCCGCTTTGATAAGGGATACTGGAAGGACGCCAACCTTATTAACACATTCTTATAGTTTTTTTTTTCTTTTTTTTCAGAGAGAATAAGAAGTTACTATGTCAAGATTAGCGAACCCACTATTTTTCAAGAAAATATGCCACTTGATTTACACACACACACACACACACACACACAATATATATATATATATATATATATATATATATATATATATATATATATATATATATATATATGTATATATATATGTATATGTATATATATATATATATATATATATATATATATATATATATATATATATATATATATATATATATATATATATATATATATATATATATATATATAGAAGTGGTATAATATTATCTTGAAAAATTGTGGGTTCGCTAATCTTGACATGATCCCGACACTGTAACCTACTGATGAAATTTAATTCCAATGTTAATAACATTATTAATTTTTTTCAGAAGTTTCTGCAGTCTCCAATTTGGTAAGTGTTAATACATTATTATGAATTTATTTTTTCATGAATCTAACATTTATTTGGAAGATGTTTCCTTTATTATTAGGTTGTTTATATGTTTATCAAGTTTTGTTTACTTCCTGTTTTCTTTGTGTATTGCTCTAGTTAAGTATTCCCAGTGTTGCTTAATTTTCTAATGCTTTTTGGTTATTACGTCATCCGCCAGTTTTAATGCTATTATAGATTTTTGTTGACACGCGCACACATACTCACAAACATATATATATATATCTTACTTTCCTTCGATTCCCTGGATATCATCATAACCCAGTTAATATTAATTAAAATAACGTTATGATAAGCAAAAAAATACGTCTTTTTGCATTAAAGATTAATTTTCCTTCCGTTTGCATTTAATCTTATCTCAACTATTTATATAACAGTAGGCGCCCAGGCAGGTCCATAGCTGCATAAATAGTTACCTATTTAGTTCCAGTGGGTTTTGCGTGAATCATAATAAAACAAAAAATTTTTATTTTAAGTTTTTCTCGTTTTCATTATATTATCACGTGTTCTGAAAGACTTGTGTTTTTCTTTGGAATGAAATTTTAGAACCTCTTTATATTTCCCCCTCCCCTCTCCTACCCTCCCCTCCCCTTAACCCCCCCCCCACTCCCGCCCCGTAGGTTTAAAAAAAAAAATCTCTATTTTGCTCGTTTTAGTTCTTTTTTTAAAGAAATATTTACTATATTTCCCAAGGAATCATTTCGAGGAAAAGACACTCATTACCTCCAAATATAGCTTCTTCACGCCGTTTATGTCAGAATGCTCGGAATCAGTGGAAACTGACACTGGGTTTCAAGTTAAAGCTTTTGAGCCAGTTGAATGTCGTATTTTGAATACACTCGTTTTTTCTGGGTTGTAATATTCAGGAGAGGGAGTCCTAGTGTCTTGGACAACAGCATGAATTGTATATAACTGTTTTCCAAAGATAGAGACGGAGCAGACTAGCCTATTGGAGAAAGCAGTTAACCGATGCTACATGACTTTCATCGGTTCTGGCAAGATAATTGCCATCGAAAGTCGTTTTAGCCAATTTGAGGAATTAAGTATGGTAGTTTGGAAGTTAATTTTTAAGGTGATTGTTTCGACATTTTATTTTTACCTGCGGCATTTTGTCTGGTCGACCTTTTATCTTTTCGAGACGCTATCCGTCGCCACTTTTTCTACGCACCTGAGAGGACCGAGGTGCTAGTGCTAAACATGGCGGAAGCACCTTGGGATGCAGTGTTTAACATTAACCCCTTGCGATCAAAGTATTATATACATCCAATTCTATATTTTGTGGTCGACAAATTATATTAGTTAAAGATATCTTCGTACGGCCGTCTGCTTCACATTTACCATTCGGTGTCTACCTCTAGTCTAGCACCTAGGAGTAGGTGACGCGTAGATAACAAGCCAGATTGGCTCTGTGATTTAGGCCAATTATTTTTATAGTAATGTTTTAACCCAAATATTTTTTCCTGGCAGCATCTTATTTAGCTCAATTGGGTTTCAGTTAATCATCCCACAAAAAATTTCAAGGAAAAAGGGAAACGATAAGTATTATCTGCATGTACTCCAAAATTAATGGGTAGATCTCGTAACTATCAGAGAGAAAGAAATGTTTTCTCTTTATAGGAAAATAAATCAAAGTGAAAAATACTAAATAGTAAAATGAACCGTGTTCATATTAAGCATAAGTATACACACTTGTGTTGATTTGCATTTAGCCATTATTATGCAGCATATACAGTTGTATATATCTATATATTTGTAGATTATTTTTGTGGCTAGCACTAAGAGTTATTCATTTATGTATGAATACAAGAAAGAATACTAGACACTCCTAAATGGTTACAAGACCTCTCATTTTCTGTTATCCAGTTATGCTGTCTTCAAAGAAAGCGGAATTAATTCGATGGCTACATAAAGTAAATTGCCAAGAGTAAAAAACAACAGAGGTGCGGCAGATAACTGGACCATGAAAGTAGTTCACAAAATTATCTATAAACTTATCCAGATTCTTTTGGACAGTAATACTCGAGAACGCGTTAATTATGTATTAAATTGTCTAAAAAATACTGATAATTAATAACAGCCTTTATGGTCCTCGTCCAAAAAGGATCTTCATGATCATGCCACACTTCACGTATAGCAAAACGTTATTCCTAAACTGCTCATATGCCTGTTAATAAAGTTCTCAATAAATTTTCGTGCGAAAAATTAAAATCTTCAAGAAAGTATTGGAACCCTAACGAGTGAAATGACTATCTGGCGCCAACAAGTGACTTTTCACCCATACAAAGGAAAATAATCGGCAGGAAAGAAAAATTTTGTTGGAAATTAAATACTGCTGAAGCATCATTTTTTTTTTCTTTTTTTATGAGTCATGAATTCGTGAGAGTTATCTTCGTAAATAATAATGATAGGTACGTTAAAGGATAATGTTGCATCAGCCGAGTTGATTTTGTTGATAGTTTTCTCTATCTTCCTTATGACAGATTTTTCTTGGTTACTACAATTCCCTAGTACAGCGCCAATTCTTGTACATCCTATATTTCATTTCTTCATCTATTTTGATTTCTTCCTTGGCATATCGTTTCAACGATGTTCTTTGATCCGTATAAATCTACATTTAATCTCCATTCTCCCCATTTTTGTTTAGCTTATCATCTTCCTCATTCAATTCCCCAGTTAGTCCGTCTACTGTTTCCACTGTGAGTTTGATGGAGAGTAAAATAAAACCGCAATGAAACCGTATTTCCTTCTGATGTTGCCACGGAGAGCGGCCTTTCATGCCATTGTGAGAATCACGTTCAATATTCAAATCGGAGGCAAACGTGATTGTTAAAAGTTATCCGTCAGGGCGTAATTACACTGAGGTAGTGATGCTACTCTTCTGTTCCAAAGGCGACCTGGCAACTCATACGAAAATGATTGCACACAAAATGCACATACGCACGCACTGTGCCAGAAAGTTATATGTAATATATTTATAGAGGCTTTATATTTGTGTGTGTGTGTACTTTGTGTGTATGCATAATCTTATGCATGCAGGAAGGAGTCTCTGGCTGTGGCTAGGGATGAGGAATTTAATTTTTCTCGAAATAGCTCTTGTAAGATTTTATCGTGTCTGTCTAATTTGGTTTCAGTGGCCACTGGGAAAGCTTAATGTATTATGTATGTATGTACATGTATGCATGGCTGTGTGTTCGTATCAGAATTTTGAATATCTTTTATGAATGCGATTGTTCATATATGAACAATATAAATACAAACTGTATAAGATTATTGTAAGATTAGCACATAACTACTTATCAAGAACTGCCTATTTAACTAATATCGCTTCATCAAAGTAAATAAAAGCTCGTCCATTGCCTGTCTGAAGTTAGCAGGAAATTAATCGGTCAATAAGCGTTTCCTTGAAATAAAATTTAACGAGGCGTGATATCCGTATCCCGTTTAAGAGGCTACGAAAATGGTATCGTTAAAGAAAGGAAGAATGTTTTTAACAAATACTGATATGCGAATAAATTGCTTAGTTATATTAACATTGTAAAGTTGATGAAATATGTTCAAGTAGAGCTATTTCATAATTAGAAATTAGTTATATTGGAATATGGTCATAAAGGTTAAACAGCCAATTGCTTGTAATTGAGGAAAAATAGGCTGCATAATTACTGAAGAAATGACCTGAAGTATCTTTGGCGAATCATATTATTATTCGTAATTAATATTATTACATATAAATGAATTATTATGCGTCTGTCTAGTGGATCTCTATTATAATAAGAAATGGATCTTGGTTTGACCAGTGCCTATTTGGTGATCCGCCACTGGGTTTGACAATGAAGCATTATCTAATTTACTCGATTTGAGAATGCCAGTAGTCGGATGGCAGGATAAGGTTAGATATGATTCCATAGGGGAATTTATAGAAGTTCCATATGTAGATGAGATAATGATGTTAGGGAGCCTGAGATATCCTGGACAATGTGGCATGTCCTTTGCCCATCCCCTTGGGCAAAATCTATGATAGTATCAGCATAGTTCTCGCGGGGACCAGAAAATTTGGGAAACCCAGACCTAATTGGATGAAAACTCTTGAGAGGCCTTTGGTCGGAGGTGGTGGTGATGAATGAAAAATGGCGGAGAAGAAATTATTCCGCCTGTCTTTTTGGCTTTGAACTTCACAGAATGACCTTTGGTCAATATGCAGTGTCTTGATTTAAAGAAGAAAAAACGTCAAACCCAAAGAAAGCTAGTATGGAAAACTAAACAAATCATGAATCACATTTAATGACATTTTGAACTTTACTATCCTTTAAACTGGTTCATGATGAACATGAAAGTGACTTGAGGCTGGAATAACATCCGATTAGAACACAACGTATTTAATGCAAGGAGATGTAAAATAGATTCATTTAATTCATCCAAAGCACTTACATTGGATTTTTTGAGCATTAAAGATGTATTTTAATAAATCTATTTTACATAGGAAAATATATTGGCATATATTGACTAACATTGGTTCAAATATTGAAGAGATACCTTTGCATCCCGTTTAATCAGTCACATAATAAGCCAGTAATGTGCCTTTAATTGACGAACATAAATTACTTTCACATCGATTCTAGAGCCCCTCTCTTTTTTTCTGTATGGTAGCATACCAGTTATAACTTATTTTAAACATATCTTTCTATGTAATGAGGTCATGTAGCCAAACACATGACGTATGAATCCAGTTTTTAAATTTCAGAAAATAAACATATTCATATAATATAGCTTATGAAGAGATTTTTCTTTACATTTTGAAGCTTCGAGGTCGCCCATATATACGAATGGAAAAATGTTGCTCTCATTTTAAGGAAAGTATTTTTCATGCTTTCCCGTTTTAATTAAAAACGTCTCTCCCGTTGCAAAATGGGAAATATAACATAACCGGAAAAAAAAAAATCATTACGGAGAACTTGTGACATCCACTGTATCTTTTCCTGTAGCTGAACCGTGACTTCGACCAGATGATTTATGAATCAAACTGGCATCGGGAAGCTATTAACTAAATATTGGCAATTTTTCAATTTCCATCCAGTTAACAAACCTATTCATCAACCTGGTGTTTATGTGAAAGCAACACGAAATCCTGTAATAAAACAGAGTTATAACCGTTGATTGAAAACAGATTATGTTTAATTATGCCATTAAACACAGGGTTTTATTTTTCAGTTCCTAAAACTTTTCGATCTAAAATAAATGATACTACGCGTTGTAATATTCTCATATGACAAATGAGTCTAGATACGGACAATTACTTTGAGTTATTTTTCTATGTCCTGCTAAACCTTATTTTCTACTAAAGAAACAGCGACGAACGGAAGTGATAAGGAGATTGTATTATTCGTTACTAAAAGCCTCAGCAGGGAGAGGGATGCGTATTTTCCCAAAATTTACCGCGCATGCGCACTGCCTTGGATTATCAAAATTAAGGCTAAACAGGGGCAACGTGTTACCTGGTGCAGGACGAACCAGGGACCGAAACCTAGACCACTTCACACACACACACACACATACAAAAGGGGGTGCCATTTGAAGTTGTAGATTGCTGAAAAAAGTACTTCCAACATTTCTCTTTGTTTTCAATCAGTTTCATTTTATGATTTTTGTTTTTATGATTGGCAATTTCAGAGGTTTCTTATTTCACCTGCACCAGCCCCCCCCCCCCCCCCCCCCCCCTCCCCCACCTCTGAGTCTGCAGTTAGTCAGTCAATCCAATTCATGAAAATTAGTTATCTAAATGAGTAGAGGAAAACAGTTAGTTACTTCTCAAGGATAGTGAGCCTTCTTCTCATTTTCTGTTTCAAGATAAACCGTCATTAAAGAATACTTTTCTTTGGTGGGGTAATCTATATAAGACTAAAGATGATAGTGACAGTTCAGTTGATTGGTCCATCAGAGTCATTCGCATAATTATTTTTAAATTTATGCGAAATATTTTTGAGCAGTAATACTAAAAGGATTTTAAATTGATATTAGAATATTTAAAAAAGCTATTACCTAACAGTGAATTTTTGCCACCCAGTAACGTGGTTGGAGACATCCCAATTCATATCATAAACTGTCGTTAAGATACAGTGAAACGTTAATCTAAATTGAAGATATCCATGTTTTCAGCACATTTTATGCGTAAAATGAAAATCTTCGGACACATTTTGCTTGACCTTTTTTTCTACTACTATGAGAATCGTCAGAAAAGGAGTAATTTCGTTGAAAATTGATTCCACTGAAGCAACACCAGGCCACCCCACCCCTACCTTTTTTTTCCGGGACGTTTATTCTTTAGAGTCTTATCTTACAACAGGGATTCTGCGTATACATAGTGAAGGTTCCTTGGTCAGAGGTTCGGGACGGTACGTCACGTTCCCAGTATCGTACTTGTTTCGACCTTCATACCACCGTCATTTTTGACGATACATAAACGATTATAGTGTTAATAATCATCATAAAAGGTTGGGGCCGCAGGCTTTTCCAGCACAAGCGGTGGCCGTTCATGACTGTGATTTTTAAATAGCGCTTATTTACGCACATTTGTCATGCATGCTGTGACGCGGTGAAGTTACGTAACCAATTTAAATTCATTAATACAAATGTTAAGCATTTGCCCAGTCCCATTCCAGTTATGAATGAAAGCGTACATGAGAGTGATAAAAATGGAAATATTGCTGAGCCGGTTCAATTACAGTCGGTTAATGAATTATTAATGAAAGATTGCAGATTAGTAACAATAAAAAAAAAAATTATGATAGAAATACGCGCAGATTATAGAGTATTTAGTCATAGAAGTGATTTCGAATAACGGCAATTAGATATATCTACGTACGTAGGATCCGAGTATTAGTTAGAGATGCTACTGATCGAATAGTCCCCTTCGCAATTACATATATTTATGATCCATCTAAAAATCAGAATTTCATGAAGAGGGAAACCCACTCTGTCTCCTCCGTAGCATTTAGAATAAAATGAATCAAGTTTGAATAACATTTTGGTCACCTTTTTCTCTGTGCTCCTTGAGAATTTTCAGTTACTGATACCTAAGAACGCAATCTTTTTTTTTTTTTTTTAACTCCTCTCTCTCTCTCTCTCTCTCTCTCTCTCTCAAAAGACTTTTGTAAGGTTGAACGAAGACAACTTCAGTTTTCAATAGCTGGTCATATACATGAACAGCGCCTCAGTGGCGTGATCGGTATGGTCTTAACCTGCCATCTCGGTGGCCGCTAGTTCGATTCTCGGACATTCCATTGAGTTGTTAGAGATTTTTTTCTGGTGATAGAAGTTCACTCTCGATGTGGTTCGGAAGTCACGTAAAGCTGTTGGTCCCGTTGGTGAATAACCACTGGTTCCATGCAACCATACAAACAAACATATACATGAACATCAAAAGCAAAAGCAGAAAACTACAAGCACCAGAATTGGCTGGAGATAACAGCGTCCCAGATATGTAAATCAACCTCAGTGGAACCATTTTTACTCTTCTCAAAAACCAGTTTACATTATTTTGTGACGGATTTTTAAAAGATCGGCAACTCTTGCAGTAACTTTTATACTGACAGTATTTTGCTTAGAATATTTCATGCAATTTCAATTCTCTCTTCCTATGGGGCAATCGAATTGTGCTCAGTAAAAGTCTCTTCTGCGCTTCAATTTCTCTTCGATTATGAAAGTCGAGAATTATACTTGAACGCTGGTGCAAGTGAGTGTGCAAGACCGCATCGCATCCAGAGGGAATGTATCAGAAAGAATTATTTTCCACGACTATTTCCACTCAAAAATCAAAGACGCCTTCTTGCTGGTTAAAATTTAGTTTCTTTCATGTAATGTTTATTCTCTCTCTCTGTCTGTCTCTCTCTCTCTCTCTCCCTCTCTCTCTCTCTCTCTCTCTGTCCACGAAATCTTTAGTAGACTAACCGAAATGATGCCTACAAGCATCCATTAGTTGGTTATATATATAAACATCGAAGGAAAAAAAAAAAAAGACGAACGCTTGAGTTCATAGGAGGTAAAAACACACAGCTTTAAAATGTTCACTTTCTTTTTTTTCTTTTAAGTTCTCCAGGTGGGCTTATAAAGCGATTTTTTTTAACCTAACAAAGCCTCGAATGTATGAACCAGCCTCAATGGAACTCAGTTTTATTCTTATTCGTTCTCCCTCTTTTTCTTTTTAAGGAGACGATGACTCCTGCAGTAACTTCTATTCCTACAGCTTTTTGCAACAAAGAATTTCATGCAATCTCAGTATTTTTATGCACAATGGAGCTGTAACTAGGTTGAAAACATTCTTTCTGCTCACCAATTTTTCTTTGAGTATCAAAAAGCGAAATTTATTTTTATTTGCTTTTTTTCTTTTTTTTTTTTTTTTTTAATGCGCATCTCGGATTTTACATTGCATTTTTCATATTGCCGCTGCGTGGCTTATTGGGAAGCAAATAGAATTGTCGAATGAAATTGAACCCTTTTGCAATAGAACTTAAAACAAAATAATAAGCAGAAATAAGAGCAACACTTCCATTATACAGACTTGGGACATGTTAACCTTCAGCGATATATCGTCAGCAGTAAATATTCCAAATGATTCTTTGATGAAACTAGCTTGTATCCTTATGCTCCGGGACGGTACATAATGTCCCAATGGGCTGGGATTTGCCTCTCAACCCTCTCTAATACTACAGTAATTTTATAAGAAAGTACTCTCTCTCTCTCTCTCTCTCTCTCTCTCTCTCTCTCTCTCTCTCTCTCTTCTCTCTCTCTGAGAGGAACTACTGGAACTGCCCTACCTTAAGCAAGTGGCTGTGGACCTAGACTATTTTTGAGGTGCTATTTCAATTGGCCCCCCGCCATCGCTGGCCCCCTTGAAATACGAGTAACAACTGTCCTGATACAGTAGTGACCAGTCTTAAGGTTGTTAGTCTGTCACATCGTTGTTAGCCTAATATACTACCTGCAGTGAGACCTGTATTGCACTTTTTATTTGTTCTGTTCCAAGTTGCAAAGCATTTAAATGAAGTGTAAAATAAACTGTGTAATTGTGAATTACCAGAAATCGAGTTCACTTCCAGGCACCCTCTGTGCAACTCCTCGATTTCTTAATCAGACGCCTCATTCCAGAGAAGTAATTATAGGTGTTTTCGATTTCCAGATTAGAGTTGGTCAGCTTTGGTTTCTGTGCATCAACTTGTGTGCAATATTAGCTTTCCCCACTACCTTACGGAGCCCTTTGAAGCGATTGTGTTTTTCCTTCAAGAATATACCACATTGCTGCTTCATCGTGTAGTAAGGGACTATTGTGCTTTTATCTCAGTTCTATTGTAAATATAATTAGTTGAATTTATGCCTGATCTCAGACCAGAGGTTAATAATCTTGCGTTATCCCAGTTAAGTTGCGTAGACCTTCAGTGTAACCCATTGATTTATGAAGTCCCTAAGGTAAATGCGTATTAATATTGATACAATATTATTTAATAACTTTGGCATTCATGGGCATAAACAGTTAAGTATCTTGTAAAATGTTCTGTTTTGTATAATGTAATGGTATTAGCATCATCACAGATTTTCGTATAATAACAGTATTATTAGCCTATTAATAGAATTTATCCTCATCATTTTTTGGAAAACAACAGTTCTGACTTCAGATAATTTCCAATATTTTATATAATAATGGGGATTTATTTCACTGCGCTCTTCAATTCTTTGCTCATTCCCTTAGTCTTTTCTTCTTTACCCTATACTATTACTCATGGGTTTCTTCCTCTTACAGCAAATCACTCGTATATAACTTTTGTGGCCTTTTTTTAATATGATTTTATGATCCTAAAGAAATAATGTATTTAGTGTATTTTCGGTTTTCATACTATTAAAGTATAATGTTAAATGTCAGCTAAAATAAGCTACATTGTATTATCTCTTAAAAGTTTAAGGGATCAATACTTTTCAATACTTTTCAGTACGTATTATATGTCGGCTCAAGAATAAATAATTAGGATAACAAAGTAGTAGTTTTTGTTTATCCCTTCCAGATGTCACACTTAAATACAGCAGAAGAATTGGAGAGATTTGCTCTAACAGTGATATATAAATAAAAACTTTTTAAAATAAGATTGTTTCTGGTTTTTGCAGTGTTATTTTCTTTAAACACTGAATGCAAAGACAGGCTCTTTGAACAATAAAATTCCGTTCTTCGCTCACTTTTATTCTGGAAATTCAAAAGCTAGTTTTTTCGTCAATATCCAGTTTTTCTCTAGAAATTTACAACCTGTTTTGCCCCTTGTCTTTTTCCGGTGTTAACCGTTGAGAAGTGAAAAAGAAATTCTCGTAGATTCAAGGTATCACTGAAGGGAGTCGGCGATACCGTTCATCTACCTTGAAGGCGCTCACTCAAAGACATATCTCGGAAATGGAAAACTGAGAATGTGCCTAGAATTTGAAATTTGATCTCCAATACTCTGGGTCGCTATTAAGATATACCTTTCGGAGTTTTAATATTGATACAGAATACAATATACGTTCCTTTCCGTGTTATTCGACTGAGATCCAGGAACATAAATACTTATCGTGAAGTCTTTTCTGCTCTTAAGTAGTGAACGGCCCTGGAATCATCAGATTTTCATTTCTAAGTAACATCCTTTTATTTTTAACAATTCATTCCATATTTCACACTGGGAATTAATTTCAGTGTGTTCTTTAATTCTTTTCTTATTCACTAAGTCTTTTCTTCTCTCCAGCCTTTATACTCTGCCCTTCTTCCTTTTGCTCTGAAGCACTCGTGCATCTTTTTCACATCAACAATGCAACTCTTGAGCCTTTTCAAGAGCAGTTTGAATATTTATACATCTAGACTTTTAATGTATGTTTTTGGATTTGAGGTTTACATGAGTGTTTTATGAGACATTTATTTACAAAGTGTTTCATATTGACGTTCGGACAACGTGGAGATTTTTGGTGTAATCTTTTTATATGCTTTTCTTTAGCTTGCTTTTTCCCCGTATGTTTGTTTGTTAGTCTTGGCCAAATCTTGTAACTCAATTTTCGACCTGTTCCCTTCGTCTGATGGACTTGAAAATTTGCATTGTTACTCAATCCTGGGGACAATACAACCTTACATAATCAGTAGGTCAGCAGTGACCTCTAGTGACCGTACAGTGACCTCTCCCACTATTTCAGGATTTGTATGAAACTCTTCGGATATTTGAGAACTTCTTTGACTCGGTACAATAATTTAATAACTCCGGTTTTTTCAAACCCCCTTTGGCTCGACTGGGTAGCAATTTCATTAGCTACAATCAAATCGGTTACAATTTCTGTCAAAACTAAAAATTATAAAATAAAGAAAATATGTTTTTTTTATAACACACGCTTTTATTAAAATGCACATAAAGTTAAAAATTATTTTTTTGAGACACTCAAGAATTTTTCATACAATTAAGCAAGTCTAAAAACAAAAGTGTGGGCGACAAACATGGAAGGAATGCTACAAAAAATAAAAAATATATATTTCCATTTTTGTAGCACTTCCTTCTATATTTGGCTCTCACGCTTTTATTTTTGTGGACGTGATTGATTTTAAGAAAATCATAGTGTGTCCCCCCACCAAAAAAAAAAAGATTTTTCGCTTTTGGCGTGGAATGTTTAGCTATATTCTTCCTGAAAACATATTCAGCAAAATCTGCCAATTGCCTGCTTTATATCAGACATCTCTTGTTAAATATATCAGAGCCCATTTTGATGTAAGAATTGATCAATAAATCGAACAATCCTCTCCTCCAGTTTTTAAAAACTTATTTGACATTACCGGAAGTGTTTATATCTAGAGTTTTTATTTTATTGTGTAATATGGGGACTAAGATTTCTTCTGCCTGTTTATAAGTATATTCCTCAGCGACCCAGTTATGGGTGACGCTTTCAACAAAACGCGCAATAAGTACTTGATTGTGACGAGAGATGCATTTCAAAATTTAATCCATGCACTCCTTTTTAATTAAAATAAGGGTTGATTTTGAAAATCGAAAGGTCGGAGCGAAATATGCTGAACAGTTTTCTTTCAAAGTTCTGAACGTAAATAAGTAATCGAATGATACTTTAGTTCAGATCTGAAAACCAGACTAGTGATATTGGTAGTATTCAGCACTGGATTTCATCTCTCTGTATTCCTGTTAATGAAGTTTAGCACAGTTGGAATCGTTTGCTATTATTGAACTATCTCCTTCGGAATCCCCATTATTCTCTGGAATTCCTATAAGCCATGTTAGTTCCTTATGGATTTTCAGCAACTGCACCCAATTGTCAAGAACCAAAAACAAATACTAGTCTATATGTTGTTAAAGTTAAGCTAGAATATATTACATCATATTTTATTCATTTTCAAGATGTACGCGATTCACACACACACTCAGATGTTACATGTTATAATCAAATGCCCTCTTTTAATTTACCTCAAATTTTACAATACATAGCATTCATACTATAGCGTACCGTACATGGGATTTATATGAGCAACTTTATTTTGGCTTTAAAAGCAGCATTGTCTTAATTGGATAATTAGTTTTGGTATTTCTCACTATTTCACAAGAAGAGGCGAATTCACAAAGTGAATATCAACTATCAAATGAAAAACTATTTGAATTTATTCATACATAATTGCACTAGAAAGCTATCTAATTGTTAATGAAACTAGAGCTGTATCGATGAAACATGAAAGACAATATTTCCCAAAGATGAAAAGCATTCATAGGTGAAGGTTGATGCTTAATTACAATTGTCTTGGGTTCACAGTCGCAGACGAAGAAGAAAGATGGAGAGCGAAAAGACGAGGAATCCTTCAGAGAAAATTATGATCTCTCCTCCAGTCTCGTCTCCCATCCACTCGCCCCCTTCATCTGCTCAGAAATATGACAAATTAAAATTCTAATTAAGAAAATGGATCTCGGCGAGAGAGCTTAAACAATTAGACATTAGAGAGAGAGAGAGAGAGAGAGAGAGAGAGAGAGAGAGAGAGAGAGGAAAAAAATAAGTACTCTCGTTGATGTAGACCAAGATTAGCGTTATGAAGAGGCATTAAAGTCGTCTCTGGCTTCTCAAAGGAAATCTTTGATTAGTTGTTCTGTCTGGCTGAGCTTTTTCTAAACTCCCAAGTAGAAGTGTTGGAGAACGTCTGCTATAGGATACTTGGGGGATGTGTGAAGTTGGGTTGGTGGGGTTTGGGGGGTGAGGGGAGCGGGGGTTAGAGTACCTTGCTTTTGTAGTTTATTAAAGTTCCACTGAATTTAGGGACTGGCTGTGAAACCACGTCAAATAGATTTGGATAAGTTACTTTGCTTTTATTTCAATATTGTATCTCCTTTGACTTTTCCTTTCAAGCATCTAAACATATCTAATAGATGCTGTAGTAACTTTCCATTATAGGTGACTGGACGTGATCGAAACTTTTCCTCAGCACAATATCTCTCTCTCTCTCTCTCTCTCTCTCTCTCTCTCTCTCTCTCTTATTATTATTATTATTATTATTGTTATTATTATTATTATTATTAATATACTGCCTCTCTTTCATTATTGTACTGATTCCCCTACCCTCCTCTCTCTCTCTCTCTCTCTCTCTGCTCGCTCTCTTCTCTCTCTCTCCTCTCTCTCTCTCTCTCTCTCTCTCTCTCATCTGTTTCAATATAAAATTATTGTATGTGATAAAGATATTGAGTAATGCAGTTCTATAAAGAAAGATAAAGCATGATAGTGAGATGATAGTAATCATATTGTGATTCTCTTATAAATAATATTTTTAGAAGTCTATCTTTTGTGGCCATCAGTTAAATTATTACTGTTATAAGTCTGTAGCTGATGAAACGCTTGTTAAAGTATTTCATTCTCCTCAGATGCGAAATTAACTGATATAGATTTAACAATTATTTAGCGATGGTTTACAGCGCATCAGTCGATGGTGTAATCGGTGAGAAATCATTGTGACCTCGAGTATCACTCTGAGGCTCGAATGATTTGCCGGTCTCGTATCATCCATCCACTGCCCAATGCATTGTGCATTGGCATCAGCGAGCTTAGTGATCTGATTATTGCTTGTAAATTTCTAAGTGGTTCTTTTATGTCAAAGCTATATTTTTTAGTGTTAAAGCATACAAACTACTACTAGAAAACCTTGGTTATATATGCATAGCTTTTATTACATCTGATGACAACGGCATTGTGTGGAGTAAGTTAATACTATTTTTGGTTCGATCTACGTACTTGAATGCAGACTAATTTTGAAGACTAATATGATTTCCACTAAGTCTACGCGGTACACTATAGGCATTACTTATGGTTCTTTGTAGTCTCTCTTTAGCCCCTAGCTATAATCCTTTATCCCTTTTACTGTCTCTCTGTTTATATTCTTTCTTCCGTCTTACTTTCCATTCTCTCCTAACTCTTGTTTCCTGGTGCAACTGCCAGGTTTTTGTTGTCAATTTCTGTTCCAACACTAAATGACCTGTGGCCTAAATTTTATACCCTATTCAATTCTATTCCATGAACTTTGCTACCATCAAAGGCATCATTATTGTTATTATTCATACAAAAGTACTCTCTCTCTCTCTCTCTCTCTCTCTCTCTCACACACACACACACACACACAACACATACACACACAAAACCACCAACACAGGGGCTCATACATTCACGCAGAGGTGCATCGGAACTTTCAAAGGCCGTTAATTCAGCCATAAAGCTGTTATGTGACTTTTCCCGGGCTTTTAGATCCCATAAAAGTTTGAAAGCAATTGTAACACTGGGAGAACAAAAGCATTTTCAGAATAAAGCAAAGATTTTCGTTGACTTGATAATAGCATCAAAAATAAGAAAAATAATAACGCAACCATTATAGGAGCATAGTGTATTTTTTTCTTTCATTAGTAATAGTTTTAATGGTAGTAGTAGCAATAATAATCATCGCCAATATCGTTGTAATTATTACTGTACGACTGGTTTTTGTTCCAAAATCTTTCATAAACATAGAAAGATTGTTTTCTTCCTGTCGCGGCCATAAATATCTCTACAGTTTCAGATATCCCGGCATTTTATTTTGGTCACAGGATTTGTACGCCCCCATTCGGGAATCCACCTTATTCTTTTTCTGTTATCATATCCTGTTTGAATCCTTCGTCTAAATATATGGAATTTTAGTTTTTCTTTCGAAACTGTATGAGGTCGATTGTAGTTGTGACAGTTGCTGACTACCCAAATTCACATGACCTATTTTCAAAATAGTTTATATTATTCCACTGTTATTAATCGCTTTAGACGAAGGAAAGTTGGTGGGATTGTAATTAATATTCTATTAGTCCTCAAAGGGCATCCAAAATTAAAATTCATTAGACTGGAACTGATGCTGAACATTTTTTTTTTCTGAAATTAATCATTTGTTCCATCTCATTCAACAGTAGGTCATTAATTACCGTCACTTTTCTTTTCATATCTTCCTTGAGTTACGAAAACCCCAGAAATATAAAAGAAAAATTCAATTTCATGACCGTCATAATTAACGTAATAGCTCGGATTTTTCCCTTTCTTTTTATTATGGATTCGTTTAATTCACCACACATTTCACTGAAATGGGGGAGAATCATATATCTTTAGTAAACGAAAAGAAAACTATCCCATTGAAATTGAGATCATAAACATCGTCCACTTTGCAGTTATTCTTGCATACTTGTGGAGGTCGGAGAGGTAAAGACTCATTACCTCCTGCTTTCAAGACTTTCATGAACAGATTGAATTCATCGCTGCATGGAATGCCATCCTCTTAGTTCTTAAAAAGACCTTCACTGAAAAAAATTCAACTGTTCTCATGCAATTATTGCGAAGTCTCACAAGTTTGGTGCTTGGAATAATTTAAATTGGGACATTAGGGGGATGAACCCAATATCATGTATATTTCAGTGGCACAGTATATGCATGTTTATATATACTACGATCCTTATAATAAGTTCTGTCCAATAAGAAAGAGTTGAATAATTCCCGGAAAACTGCAACAAAAACATTTCCCTTTGCCTCCCTGGAAAGGAGCTTCTTATAATAATGTCATAAATTAGTTTTCATGTGACTCATGTTTAAAGTCGTCTGTAACAGACATTTGAAGATCCTGACTGCTTCCATAAATGCTAATTATGATAACCATAAGTATACCTTATTCCGTGTTAACAGATAAATTTGAAGATGTCTTTTCAAATTATTCCTGGAAATGTATGAGCCATTAAAGTTGGTTTAATTCCAGAAGCCTTTGATCATCGGTTCACCCTTAAAAACCAAAGTTCGATTATCTTGATTAAGCAAGCTGGTGTCGCTTATAAGCATACTTCCCCTGAGTGTCAAACAAGGAATGTGGAATCCACCAATGATTCTATCGTGGTATAAGTTTTCGCAGATTTGAAACCCAGAATCAGAAATCATTAGAAAATAAGTAAAACATATATTAAAAATACTTTTGTACTGCGGTCCACACCAGGAACCCTCTAGACCAGGAGTTTTCAACCTGGGGTACGCGTGCCCCAGGGGGTACACCAAGGGTCTGTCAGGGGGTACGCGGTCCGCTCCCCATGGCACTCGAATGAATTTTAGATGCAGACTATCAGTGTGCTTTAGCAAAAACTGCTCCTCGGCCAGTTTTAGTCATATATATATATATAATATATATATATATAATATATATATATATATATATATATATATATATATATACGTCAACAAGGTCAGGAGGTCAGACTCAAAATCAGGGAATCGAACACTAGCGCTTTAGATGTGTGTGTTGTTTATATAAAAATAAAAATTTAATCAGTTTTAATTCTCTTCAGGGCGTCATTACAATTGATAAATGTAATGAAATAAAAAGAATAATGGTTGTACATTATTAATTCCTATCGTATTAATTCTTGGATGTACTAAGTAATACTCATAAAATATTCCCCATCACGTAAAACAGGATTTAATAGACACTCCCAAATAGATTACAGTACTTGAAGCTTTTAAGACATTACGGTAACTATATAAATAATCTTTTCATAATTATTCATTCATTTAATAGAATAGGCTTAAATTCGATTTCTTATAAACTGGTAGCATTTTAAGTTTTCATAAACTTCCATTTTGATCAGAAAGGTTTGTTCCTATCGGACTTAACTTTGAACATTATGGGATTAAGAAGCTTGTATTCTTGAAGGCCTGAAACCAGAATCCTTCCTTGATTCTGGAACCTTTTTTGTTCAAGTCGGTCTTTGTCTATGACACTGGAAGTTTCCTAGTTCTACCTTGTGCACAGTTATGAACACAAAACCTCTCTTATTATCTTGTTACCATATTTATCTTATCCACAACCAACTAAACTTCCTTCAGCTTTTTCATCAAAGCTTTTAATCAGGTTTTTAAACTTCTCAGTCAAAGCTTTTGGCTTCTTCGTCTTACCAAAGATGACACTGATTGTGTGTTAATGTCTGTGTACAGGCTTCGACTTTTTTCGTTGACATTTTCGGTAGAGCTTCGTATTCTTACGATTTAGCTTTTCATTTAACACATACTTAAAATCATATCATTTTTAAAGTTTGTTTTAAATTGTTCAAGCTTAATTCAAGTCACATTCGTGACAGAAAATGCACCACAGTTGGTCTTAGTTGCGAGATTCAAAACTGAGTCTTTTGAGTTATTGAAGTTTTTTGTTGCTTTTATTTCTGGCAAGGAAAATTTGGCAAAACAATTGCCTTACATTAAGACCTATGAATATTTAGGTCATTGCTGCAACTGTTCCTTAAATAGTCATCAGTAAAGGGACTTATTTTTCAACGTCAAACGTTAGGTGATAAAGGGTATAGGAGTTTTTTCTGGTCGCATTTTGATAAAGGTGAGGATTTAGTCATTCCCATTTTCTACTAGCGACATGAATGTTAGCTTTGGGGGCAAGATAGAATGAAATCCAGATCCAGCTCTCGTTGCTATTTTACCTTTACTTTACTGTCAATGGAATGTTTACTGGCTAACCTGATTCATAGTGGTTGAGTAAGCTTCTGGAGTGAATTCAGTTGTTTAATGATACTATTCTGTTAATGAACTTATATTTCATCATTGATCGCCAACCCTACTTGTTTACAATATTTGAAAAATGTATATTCTGACACGGTTAGGTCTTGTTTGTTGCGGGTTTCCCTTTTCAGAAATAACTATCACATTTTTAAAACTTTAAAATATATTTCTTCTTTACGTATATCAAAAGTACGATGAGGCATTTGTTTTCAACACAAAATTCCAATCATTTGCGTTTTTCCTGTATCTGGTAATTATTACTCCGTCACTAATAAATTATTTCGTTTTTAACAAACATCTATGTGCAATGACTACATATTTCAGAAATCACATATATTCTTTGAGTTACCCTGTCTTCCATGCATATCTTATATTGCCATATCCACTTTCTTCTGTAGCTGGTGAATGAAGAAGCCAAATTTATATTATTCTTCTTAGAAACCTTGTAGATGATATTACACTAACTTGGCTACTCTTCACTCAATATTATTTGTCGTAACTTGGTTATCACACTAAATGTGGTAGAAAATAAACGGAGAAGTGAAGACCTCATGAATGTTTCAAATAAATTGTGATGCTGCTCCTGGAGTTCATGTAAATCCAGTTCTTTGTCAGAAAATCAACCTTAAAAATCTCTCTCTCTCTCCAAAAATCCCTTAGTGAAGTTGACCGGTATTTGGTTATTATGTGTGAACATCGAAAGCACTCGCAAAGGTACGCACACCTGAATTCGTAAGAGGTAAAAATAAACAGTTTATATATATTATATATAATATATATATATATATATATATATATATATATATATATATATTATATATATATATATATATATATTACGATTGCCTGGTGGGCTTCTAAAATGAATTTCATATTTTTATTCTTAGTCTTTTGCCTAACATAGCCTTGATTAACCAACTTCAATGCACCCATTTTTCCTGCTTCTGTTGGAACGAGAATTTTCCGCATTTCCAAAGGGATGGCGACTTCAGCAGTAACTTTGATTCCGACAGTATTAGATTAAAATTATCTAATGCAACATTAATTTTTTTTACGGCGAAATCGTGCTATAGCTCCGTAAAACTCCCTCCTCTGCACACAAATTTTTCTTTGAATATCAAAAGGCGAGTGAGAATTTTTCTTTAGTATCTTTTTATTTTTTTACGTACATCAGGGATTTCCCATTACAATTTTCACATTACTGCTCAGTTACTTATTGAGATGTAAAGAAGAATTGTTCAGTAAAGTATGAACCCTTTGGAAAAAGACTGCACAAGGAAAGGTGTAAGTGAATTATTTCCACTGTACATGCTTCAAGATGTTAACACTCGGTTAAATATCCTTCTATAAGAAAGCATTGTGCACTCGAAAACGCCGGGACGCTACATAGCTTCCTTATGGTCCAGATTTGCATCTCGACCACCTTTCGTATCACCGCAATTTTATAGACAATCTCTCTCTCTCTCTCTCTCTCTCTCTCTCTCTCTCTCTCTCTCTCTCTCTCTCAGCTTTTGTGTGGGGTAATACTTTTGAAGATTTATGGCCGCAAATAAGTTATCCTCTTTCTGTTTGAGGTTGCGGGTCGCAGTGGGGAACTGAAGGAAGAAAACAGAAGTTACAGACCAGTGCTAACAACCCCATGACATTATATACCATTATTGGATAATGAGCATTAGTGTGTAGAGGTAGCAATAAAAAAACACACCTCTTTGTCCATCTGTTTTTTAATCTTCAGAAAAAAAGAAAAAGAAAATTGGTTTCCTTATACTTAGTATTTTTCTAAGGAGTAGGCCTAATTGTATTCCACGGGAACAGGCAGAAAGAGATTTTACGAATATATATATTCTATGATAATGAAAATGAGTACTTTCAGATTTACAATATTTATTAACCGGAAGAGACACTGATCCTCCTATTAAACTTTCATATATATATATATATATATATATATATATATATATATATATATATATATATATATATATATATATATATATATATATATATATATATATATATATATATATATATATATATATATATATATATATATATATATATATATATATATATATATATATATATATATATATATATATATATATATATATATATATATATATATATATATATATATATATATATATATATATATACATATATATATATATATATATATATATATATATATATATATATATATATATATATATATATATATATATATATATATACATATATATATATATATATATATATATATATATATATATATATATATATATATATATATATATATATATATATATATATATATATATATATATATATATATATATATATATATATATATATATATATATATATATATATATATATATACTATATATATACACACACACATTAATTAGTTAAATATAAGGTATACCAAGGACTTTTACAAATTGAGTACAATAAGGAACAACAAATGTAAACATTTGTGAGGTTATGTACGAGTATGTGTGTGTGTGTGTGTAATCAGCAAAAACTGCTTATAATTATTGTTATTCCTGTTGATATGCCTTAATTTGTTTCCAAGGACGGTGAATTTTATATCTCAGATTCCTCTTCTTTTCCTGATAATCACAGTTTTCAGTGTAAATGATCTAAGTGGTAAGATGTTGACGGAGTGAGTCGTCCTTATGTTTCCTTTTCATGTTCTCCATTGTGTATTGGAAATTAAGAAGGGTAATTCAAAGGAAAACCTCCTCCCTGACATATTGTATATCATTTTTTCCACTGAACTATATAGGAAAGGGTGTATACGATGGAATTCTATGAAACTCGAATTGCCAACAGCATATTGCCAGATGATGTTTATTGAGATACGTAGATGACACTTTTACTGTTTGGAGTGTAAACCATGACACTGATAAATTTCTATCTGATCTTAATTCCTTAGTATCATCAATAAAATTCACTATGGAGAAAGAAACAAATAACTCCATTAATTTTTTTAAACACTATGGTAATAAGAACAGATAATGGCCTAAAATTAAAAATTCACAGAAAAGCCACAAATAACCTAAAGTGCTCAATGCAAAATCGACTCATATACGCAATGTTAAGTACATGGATTTGAGATGTCACTTTTTAAGAGCATTTAGACTAGTTAGCCCTGTATATTTAGACGAGGAGGTTAGTATTATCACCAGAATTGGCATGAAAAACAACTTTTCGATCAGGGAAATAGAGGGATGTTTGTTCTTAGCTAAAGAAACCTATTATAGAACAAATATGATATGAGTAATACTCTGGTTCTCCCTTTCCACCCTTCATTCAGTGATATTGTTCATCCTTTGAGACTAATAAACTTTAAAGTGGTATTTTCTTATTCCAACACAGTAGGAAAGACAGTTATTTGCAACAGTCCCAAACAAGAAGGAGGCGTGGTTTACAAAATACCTCGTCAATGTGGCAAATTCTACGTGGGACAAACAGGAAAAGATATCGATAAGAGAATTTTCCAGCATCGATATTGTGTAAAAATAAATTCTCCAAACAGTGCTGTTAATTTACATGTGCTAAACAGAGACATTATTTAAGGACAAAGATATGATTGCAAGAAATTTGTTAGAAACAGCTTGCATATGTTTTAGCAAAAAAAGAACTTTCATATCAGTCAGGGCATAAATAAATTAGACCCTTTATTCCTCCATATTGTTTCCCAACAGTACAAATTCAGAGAAAGGTTTAAATGACCAATCACCAAATCGTTGAATAGTTCTTTCTTTTAACTTCTTTGAATTGCTAATTTGACCATTTGTTTATGATCTAAACAACCTAATTTTTTACTTTGACAATTGTTACGTTAATTTCATTTTTCCAGTGGGAAAGTGTTTATGAATTTTTGTATATACTCATTCTGTTTAGTTAAAATAAAACTTTTGAAGAGGCCTGGTGAACCGCGAAATTTTCGAGCTACTCGAGTCTTTTATTCTCTATTTTCTCCTGTGGACTATATTGACATATATGTATGTATATGTATACATATATACATACAGACATACATACATACTGTGAACCAGATTTCGTACTCTTCGAAAAAAGAAAAGAAACTGAAACAACATCCAATAAATCGCTGTGATAAAGCAATGCTTGAAGGGAGATATTGAATATAATACTTTCAAATTGTCAAGATCACATTAGCAGTCTCGATTGAGAGTAAAATTCAGACATGTAAAATGACACACACACACACACACACACACACACACACACACATATATATATATATATATATATATATATATATATATATATATTATATATATATATTATATATATATATACATATATATATATATATATATATATATATGTGTGTGTGTGTGTGTGTGTGTGTGTGTGTGTGTGTGTGTGTATGTCTACAATAGCTTCAAATACTTCATTACGTACAGAGAAGGCTCACCAGCAGCACATCAGTCCCAGCCTGAAACCATCACCAGCCACCTTTGCCTTAAACGCACTCTCCGTTCACTTGAAGTACCCTCTTTTCCAAGAACTTTGTGAATCCATGTGACTTGACCATTAAAGATCTCCACTTGACCTCCTTAAGAGTATCGAAAAAGAGCATTTCCATGCGATCAGACCACCCATTGCTATATTGTCAAATATCTCCATCACACACCGTTTCAACCCTTGTTACCTATGTGTTTCATTCGGGCAAAATTGCTTCGTCATACTAAACGTTTTCTTGTATTACCCGCGTTCAACATCCACCATCTACTTCATACAAAAGAATCGGATCTTCAATTCCTTTACCAATTTTCAACTTTTGCTCAGTAGAGTCGGTTTTCCTGCAGACTTTTTGTGGAGTTCTGGGAGTTATCTCCGCTCGTGTCATACCACAAGCCATTGCACTTCTACTCGAAATGTCTTTACCTCATATCTACGTATATCATAACAAAAGATATGAATCTTTCATCGTCCTTTGCAGCATCATAGCCACCAGTTATCACTATTATCTGGAAACATCAACCAATCAAAACTCCTTTTGCAACTAATTTTTCAATTGTCACAAATGAGCAAGTAAAAAATCGGTCACATCTTTATATATACATTTTGTATTTATGAGTCACTTATAAGTCACGCCTTTCTCTAAGAAAGGAAAATATAAAATATTTTTAGGATCAAATAACTAAATAAAATATCATAACATATCTCGAGTAAAAGCATGTGAAATATAAATCAATTATGGCCTGTAAATTATGTATGCTTTTTAAACTGGGACATTCACTCATTTTTCATTCGCTAAAATTCATAAGAGTTCTAGCTTTTTGTGCCGTTTGCTTTTCCTTTTAACCTCGGTTGTGCTTTCATCTTGGAACTGGATATCTTCACAGTATTTCGAAAAAGAGAACCTTTATGTCAAAGCTCGTTTCCCGAATTGACTGCATCTGTAAGTGGTAGTTAGGGGTTGTTTTGATTTCGCCTGTACTGGCTTTCGTATATTTGTGTTCGTGTACGTCTTTGTATCCTTCTTGTCCTGCCATTCACCAAGCATTTCGACTCGACATCCTTGTAAAGCTATTTCATCATACTTTCTCCCCTTCTCAAAGTTCCCGTTCCAGGCCGTGCAAGCGCCGTTGAAGGAATGCTCGTTAGCTCTGGCTTTGTGTCTCTCGGAGCTTTTTGGGAAGAAGAATTCGGAGATGGAAACCCTTTCCAGATTCGAGAGAGGGAGGGAATTCCATTCACTCTCACAGGTTATGATTGACTAGGGGCTTCTTCTCAACTAGAATGTCAGGTTTTCCTTTTTTTATTTAATTTATATATTACATTCTAACGAAAGGATTTAAGCTTTTGCTACTGTCGATGACAAAAAAATGTCACGGAGGACAGAAGCATGCAAGAAAAATGGTATATTTATAGGTAAATTAGGATGAGGGATTATAAGTTTGACAGTCATAACTCTTCCACGTGATTTATGACAATATTATTTATCTATATTTCACTTACCTCAAACGTTAGTCGGTAACTCACTAAAGTCCTGATTTCTCCTCTGTCCGCTGGTTCGAATCCACGAGAGAACGAAATTCCCCCTCAGTTAACATATATGAAAATATATCAATTCCGAGGTTGAGCGAATTGGATATTAAAGGACATTTGTAGCTTAATGTATGTATATTAATCACTCTGATGTGATAAACATTCATATTCTGCATAGTATATACTTATATCTTTATATTTCTAGAGATCTGGCTCTTATTGTCATGACATTTTCAACTTTTTCTTAAACATTTTTAACGTTATTCACCTTATTGTCTTCAGCTTCTGTTCACTGAAGCCAATCAACACTATCATCTGCAATCCCGATCTTCAGTCCTGAACCCTTGTCCTAAATTAAAACTAGGCACGTATAAATTTTCGAACATCTTGATAACAACCGTGTTATGAAAATCACTGCAAATGGTGAAACTCGTTCGTTCCGGAAATATATCGTAATCAAACTCAATGTTAAAAGCCAATAACTAGAAGCCATATTTCATCTCTTTGACTCCACACTTGTCCTCCATTTCAATTGGTCCACCCTTATCACGCAAATGTTTTTAGGGAGCGAAAGAAAAGCGATGGAAATGCTGGAAAAATAAGGATATCAACTCCAGCATTGCAACTATAGTATTGTACAGTACTTCGTTTCCTTTACCGATCATGAGAGTATCCCCTTATAGAAGAACTGGAATAGGGTATTGGATTTCTTTCTCTCATTCGATTGTCTATTCATTCCTTCAGAGGGAAGGTGGGAAGGGAGAGATTTTGATTTGCAGTTTTCATTGCCAGAAGAGAAGGGAACATGTTTAAAGTGGAAGACTAGGTTTTGTACTTTTTTTTCGGAGATACATAAACCTGGGCATTTGTGGATGGGATTTTTGAAATGTGTTTGGGACACTAAATAGTTATCTACCTCTTCATGTTCGCGTTTTTAACTGCTTTATAACTAGTCACATAATGTCACATAATGCAGAAGGAATTCATACTTTGTTTCTGTGACGCTAATGCTGAATTGCAGAGGAAATATCTTTGGGAAATTCTTTAACTAACGCACTACTAATACTGCTCAACGATTACCTTAATAAAAAAAATTTTCGTTACATATTTATAGAAAAGATAATTGAAACGACTGAAATCGGTTAACGCTTTTGAAGTAAGTTTGATGGCCTGAGGTAAAATTGTTCTATTAAAATACAGGAAACTTAAAATTATTTATAACATAATAGACAACTACTATATATATATATATTGTAAAGGAATATTGATTTATTGAATGTAAAATTGAAGAAAAGGTTGAAAATTGATATTTGCATAGAAAAAAGTGTGTACACTAGACAACAGATGGCAGTAGCGCTTGGCGTAGGCGGTAGTCGCCAAGGATAATGTACCGAAACAATGATATTTGGTCCATGGATGTCTAGCGTGAGTCTGGTATATAAAGGCCCAAAACGACGATTTTCGTTGGAGCTGAAACAAACAAGTGATTATAATAGTGTATCAAGTTTTGAGGAATATATGGTAATGTATTGTTTATCCATTTGGACGTTTTCTTGTGTGATGTAACGTTGGTTGCCACTAACTTTTTGATGTTACAGTGAATTATATGTTGTGTTGATGTAAAGCTTTGTGACTTGGGGATTATACTGTAAAATGCAGTGATTAGTGATGAGTAGTCTTGATGAAGTGCTGTATGGCGAGTCTTTGCTTTTGTGCAATGCGTCCGTAATTTGTTTAATGTTCTGTTTGTGACTTTAATTTCCTTACTAATTGTTATTAAAGTACATTTTAAGTTATAGTGGGTTGTCACTGTTTCCTGATATATTCTCCTCGTAAATCCTTACCATAGAGAGAGATTTTTTTTTATGTTACATGGGGGCCTGTCGAACGAAACCCGAACGTATCCCTACTCATTCTTTGCTCATCCTGTCGAACGAAACCCAAACGTATCCCTACTCAGTTTTTGCTCATTCTATCGAACGAAACTCGAACATATCCATACTCAGTGTTTACTCATTCTATCGAACGAAACCCGAACGTATCCTTATTAATTGTTGCTTTATTCATGTCGAGCGTATTCGACCATAACTTGACGTATCCCTACTGTTAATTGCTTTTCAGTACTTCCATGTACTTTAGAGAGGGGGGAGAGTTGTGATAGTGTTAGTGCTATAATATTTGTCTTGCTGTGTTTTTTGAGCAGGTTATTAAAGATGTTTGATTTGAAAGATTCATACGTAGTCCTAGTGGTGAAAAGTTAGAAGGTATAACTAAAATAGACTGGATTGTTCTAGCTAGGTACTATAATGTAGAAGTATCAGAATCTGCAAGGAAGCAAGAAATCTCAAATAAAGTAAGTGAGGCGCTAATGACTTTAGGCATTTTGTCTGATAAGGAAGGTTGTTACTAATGAGTTGGGAAGGGCAAGAAACTGATAGCCAGCAAAGCGCAAGTGAGAATAATACAGAGGGTAGTGCAAGTGAAGAGGAAGGTGCCAAAGCCGTACGTGAAAAAACCAAGTCACGCAAGGTTAAACCAAAAAAGTCCAAACTTGTTTATGAAGGGATGAGTGTTGAGCAGATGCAGATTCATTTGCAAATAGTTAGATTGGAGAATGAGAGAGCTGTTGAGCTAAAGAAGGTAGAAGCTGAAGTTGAGCAAAAGAAGGTAGAAGCTGAAGTTGAGCAAAAGAGGATAGAGCTAGAGATGAAGAAACTTGAAGTAGAAGAAAAGTCCAGAGAAATACCAAAATCTTTTAGAATAGACAATGCAGTAAAAAGTGTACCAATTTTTGTTGAAAATGAAGTGGATGCATTTTTTTTACAATTTGAGAAAGTGGCAGAACAGCGTGAATGGCCGAGAACGTCATGGAGCACGTTGGTTCAAACCTCCTTTCGAGGAAAGGCTAGGGAAGTATTTGCTGCCTTATCTTTAGATGATTCTAAGGATTATGAGAGAGTTAAATCTGAAGTTTTGAAAGCTTATGAATGGGTGCCAGAGAGGTATAGAGAGAAGTTCAGAAGCTGGATAAAAAGAGACAGTCGCACTCATATGGAGTATGCACGGGAACAACGCCTGTGGTATGATAGGTGGATGAATGCCCGAGAAGTTAATGGTGATTTCGGTAAACTTCAGGAACTTATTTTGCTTGAGCAGTTCAAGGATGGTATTAATCCACTTATTAAAACATATTTGGATGAACGTGATGTAGATAATGTCGATGAAGCCACTAGATTGTCTGATAATTATGCATTGACCCATAAGCTATATAATACTGACGTCACTCCTAAAATTGGAAGGAGCAGAGTTTGGGAAGAGCAGCAAAATTACAAGGCACAAGGTAAGACTACGAGTTGTCACAGGTATCATCTCGTGGAGTCTATAATAAATCCTTTAATAGAGGTGGTAGAGGGGCAAGTCGATATAATTCTAGTCCTAGTGTTAGTGCTGGACAAGCAGGATACAGTGTAAATGATCAGTTTACACCTAGTTACCAAAATATAGGCGAAAATTTTAGAGATTTTGTATGTTTCAGTTGTGGCAAACCAGGACACATCAGTAGGAGTTGTCCACATCGCACAATAAACCGTCCAATTCAAGTGGTAAAAAAAAGTTAAAGATAAACCTGTACATTTTAAGGATGATCATAAACCTGAAAATACCATTGCATTGTTGAATCAACCACAAGCATGTGGTGACAGAGATCCTTGTTTGTTTGCTTCTCCCCTTAGGCCAGGTAAGAGGTATTGTAACGATAGCATAGACAGTATAATATATGTGATGTTGATGAGAATATAGGTTACAAAATAGGTAACAATGATGTTCAAAATGTTAGTAATGTTGGTTGTATTGAGGATATTGTAAAAGGAAATGGAGTGAGACTACCTGAAGAGAAGTCCACATCCAAAGGTACTGAATTGTATGACCCTTTTATGGGAGATGGTTGGTTACACCTCCCTTGTGTTGAAAAAAGGAAAGTAAGGTGGTTAAGAGATACCGGAGCGGTACAGTCTGTAATGATAAAAAATATGTATGACCAGTGGAAGGATACTGGAGAGTATGTACTTCTGCGTGGTGGGTTTGGACACCTGAGTTTCAGCTCCATTAGTAGAAGTAAGGTTAGAAACTCCATTAATTTCGGGATATGTTAAAATTGCTTTGGTGAGAGAAATCCCAGTGTCAGGAGTAGAGTTAATTCTTGGAAATGATGTATGTGGAGACAAAGTTTTTGGTAGCAGTAATCCAATTTTGTTGACAGAAAAATCCCTTTTAATTCTTCATTTATTACAGAAGTTGAATGTACATTTCCAAACTTATTTCCTGCTTGTGCAGTTACTACAAGAAGTAAGAGTGCCGAAGGAAAGGTAAATGATGACGACGGTTTGGATTTACAAAACTTGTTTAAAGATAGTCCGGAAACACTACAAGTAAGTAAAGTCAGTACTCCTTTGCGAATGCTGAAAGTTAATAAGGAAGAATTTGTTAAATCTCAAATTGAAGATGATAATTTGAAGGTAATAAGAGATAATGCCCTTGTTGATATAAATGATATCGAGAAGGAAGGCAAGTGTTACTTTTTAAAGGATGGAATCCTAATGAGGAAGTTCAAGAGTAGAAATGTTAATGATGTTGTAGAACAAGTGGTCATTCCAAGTAGTTATAGGAATTTTGTTCTAGGTATTGCCTCATGACTGTAGTTATTCTGGTCATTTAGGTATAAACAAAACTTATGAGAAATTATTAAGGTATTTTTTTTGGCCTAAGATGCGGAAAGATTGTAGTGAATATTGTAAAAAATTGTGATTTATGTCAAAAAGTAGGTAAAGCTCAACATGACCCTAAGGTGATGCCATTGCAACCCATTGAAGTTCCAGGAGAACCCTTTGAGAAACTGGTTTTGGATTGTGTAGGACCTCTGCCTAGGTCTAGCAAAGGTAACGAGTATTTGCTGACAATTATGTGTAGTGCTACTTCCCAGATTTCCAGAGGCTATTCCTTTAAGAACAGTGAGTGCTGATAAGATAATTGAAGCGCTTAACAAGTTCTTCTCGCTGGTAGGTTTGCCAAAAGAAGTTCAAACCGACCAAGGAACCAACTTTACGTCTAGAAAGTTTACCTCATTTTTAGCCTGTCAGAATATTAAGCATTGTTTATCGTCTCCTTATCACCCACAGAGCCAAGGAGTGGTCGAACGATTTCATCGAACCTTCAAAACCATGCTTCGCACGTACTGTTGTGAAAATGAAAAGGAATGGGATGTCTACATACCAATGTTGCTATTTGCTGTTCGTGATAGCGTACATTCATCGTTGGGTTATTCTCCTTTTCAGTTAGTATATGTCCATCAGGTAAGGTCACCCATGGAGGTGATAAAGAATCAGTTGATTTCAGATGAGAAGGATTCTAGCACGTTACAAGAAATGAAGGAAAAAAATAAAGAAAATATGGAAAGTAGCACATGAGAATCTTAAAGTAGTACAAGAAGAGATGAAAAGAAATTACGACAAAAAGGCTGCAAAACGTGAACTCGACATAGGAGATAAGGTTCTAGTGTATCTCCCTACAGCTGGTAAGGTTTTTAACCAGAAGTATATAGGACCTTGCACGGTGAAGGAAAAAGTAAGTGATGTTAATTATCGAATTCAATTTCCTA
>NC_087208.1:78695398-78747898 GCF_015104395.2 Macrobrachium nipponense | reverse complement strand
CTTGGAATGTTTAGCTGAAGTCATGGGGATACAGAAAGTAACAATTATTCCATAAAGACCCGAGGCTAATGGGTTGTGTGATCAAGCAAACAGGAAAGTGCTCGAGCCTCTCAGGAAAACTGTAGGTGGTAATGATAAGAATTGAGACAGATATGTTAATGTTGTTAGACATGGTATTAACACTATGGTTAGTGATTCAATTAAAATGTCCCCATTTGAAGCTTTGTTTGGTTGTCCAGCACGAGGAACATTTGATTTGTTAACTATGCCTCATCATGGGGAGGATACGGTCGAGGCGTTGGTATCCACAGCGAGAGAGAGACATGCTTGTCTCAGCCGTAATCTCGAATCCACAACCAGAGATATGGTACAGAAAAGTAATAGTAAAACATCTGATCCTAAGATCAATGTCGGAGACAAGGTATTTTTAAAACTTAATGTGAGAAATGAACTAAATTACAAATTAGGCCTGAAGTTTGAAGGTCCTTTTAAAGTCATTGAAGAGAAAATTGGAAACAGATTTGTAGTCTTAGAGGAAAAAACAGGTCCGTTGAGGTTAACACATATCTCGAAATTGAGAAGAATTGGTTGTGGTGATTAATATATTGTCGCTCAATTGCATTTTGTTTTTTTTTTTTCTTGCTGTCGGTTTTTTGCAATTTGGTGGCGGAATGCTTTCACAGTTTTTTTTCTCTCTTTTATTTCCTTCTACTGTTTTTTTCTTATGCGCAAATCTGCGGCGTTTTGGCGTATGATTTCGGGGTTAATATTTTACGTGGGAAGTGGTTGAAATATGGCAAATTTTTGTTTTCGCTGAGAAACGTGATGATAAACATGTGATTATTCCTGTGTGTATGATATCTGGGGCTGAATTTTTGGGGTTTCACGAGCCAAATAGATGACATTTGGGTTTTATATAATTCGGGTAATGTCGTGGGGATTTAGGATTTAAGGACAATTTTTTTTTTGGGGGGAATGATTTTTTTTGTGTGGGGTCATTAATTAAATGGAGGAAATATTTTTATCACTGGAGTGGTGTTATTATTAAGATGGTGATTTATATATATATAAGGAGATGGCATTAATCCTTGGGGGTGACTTTCTTTTTTTGGCGGTATATAATTATGGAATTGTGAGTTTACCATAGTTTTTTATCCCGAATAGGTGATAATTTTTTATATAATTGGGCAGTATCTTTTGGGAGAGTTATGTCTTCGAGATAATTTCGGAACACCTTGGTCATATCTTGGAGATAGTCCTGTGAAATGTGCTGATATGGTTTCAGTATAGAAAATTTTTTTTGAGAATCATGACTTTCTGGCGTTGCGAGTCTGACTATGCTGCAGTTCGAAGCAGCTGAGGTGTTCACAGGTGGATTTTTTGCTGATGATGCTGTAATGAATCCGGTTGCAGATTTTCCCCTTTAAAGTTGATTACTCGGAGATTTGCACTATTCTTGTAGATGTTGATTATGGCATTCCATGGAAATGTATTATGTAAGGGGATTCTTTTCCGGTCGTTTCTGGTCGATGGAATTGCTGCGGTAGCAAATTCCGTGACTGAACACATTCTGTTTTGGGAAAGATGTTGAATTGTATATGTTTCTTTTTCTCTTATGTGTGCTGTGTAATGGGGGAAAGTTCACTTATTATTGTTATTATCTTATTTCTTTTTTCCTTTTTTTCTTTTTTTCTTTTCTTATGAGAGATGTTGTAATGGGGGTTAAGCTCTAAATAGCATTTTTATTTTAGATAGGAGATATAATTTGTCAGGGTATGTGAGTTAGATAGAAGGGATGTTCGGCATTATATTTTATGGAGGTTAGTTATATAAACCATAAAGAGTTTTTTGCAGTTAGACTTTATGGGTTCTTTTTTGATAGCGTGTTTGTCAGATATGGGATTATTTGTGAGGATTCAGTGGGTAAAGATAATATTTTGTTTAGCAAGGAATTTTTAATATTTGATTAGTAGATTGAGTATATTAATTATTGACGGATTTGTGGGGTAAAGCAAGACTTTAGTTATTTTATGACCATGCAGACCTTTTAAATACGGACACACAATGACTTTAGAGAATTCCCAACTCTACGTGATGATGGCAATGGAAACGACTTTGTTCTACAGTAACAGAGGTCGAGTCAAGTCTACACACGAATGGCGTTTCTATGGACTGCCTTTGCGAAGGATGAGATGTCTTTGATATATCATCTCAGGATACGTTCTGGGATAAATCAGGAGTCTGCAGTCTTCGATGAGGCAGGTGCGAGTAGCACTTGCATAGAAGTCACGGGATATTTCCTTGACAACGGGGTGGTGACCACGTTTCCTTCAGTAGAAAACGTCGAATCTACAGTTTCGCGATGAGAGGGTGTTGGATACATTCACGAGGGTCACAGAAGCTGAATAATGGCGCGTACTGAATTGTTTCGAGTTGGTTTACGGACTCGACCTGCATCTACAACTATTCGACGAGCGTTATATAATACCAATATTAATGATCATGTTAGGTGCTATACTGATCACAATTTGTGCGCTAGGAGTTCTTAAACTTTTGTGCATTCGACGAAGCACAAGTGCTCCAGCAACGGAGGTAGCCCTAAGTCATGTGGTAAATTGATACATTGTGCATTAGTTGCTGATGTGGTGTGCGACAGGAGTGCACAGAGGACATAGGTGGCCGAGCCATCTTACAAGTGTGTAATGTTAATGAATCACATATCATGACTTGCTTGGAGACAAGCTGAGCTGTAGGGCAGCTTACTTGAGTGAAGGAATTTGGGTACGTGAGCAGTTTAACTGAGAGATCGCTCGTCCTGTCGTCAAGCGTGTACATTCGTTTGTACGGCTGTTACAAGTCTAATAGACCAAGGCACTTGCGAAAGTCACATTCCTTTTGGCGAGATCAAAGAGGTCAGGTGATACATGCCAAGTGTCGGGAGAGAAAACCCCATCATAAAGGTATGACACATATTTTGTAAAACTTGGAAAACCGTTACCTTTGAAAAGAGAGAGAAGTGTGAAATACCTTTTTTACTTAAATACTTTGAAAAGAGTGATGTGTGAAGTGTATCTTTTACCCATTGTTATCTTTATTAGTTCACACTAAAAAATGGCTATGAGTTTCAAGAACAAATAGTTTTACAGGATGGTGATCTTCATATGACCAGTTTTGATGTAGAATCTCTCTTTACAAATGTTCCTTTAAACGAAACTATTAAAATTATTTTAGATAAAATTTTTTACGAAGATCATGTAACTTTTAATGGTTTTAACAGACAACTCTTCAAGACGCTTCTTGAGCTTGCTGTGCAAGACTCATGTTTGGTTTTAGCGGTCAACTTTTCTCGCAGGTCGATGGAGTTGCTATGGGTTCTCCTTTGGGACCTGCTTTTGCGAACATTTTTATGTCTTCTTTGGAGGAAACTTTTTTAACAAACTGCCCAGATGTGTGTAAGCCCACATACTATAGAAGATATGTCGATGACACTTTCGTGTTATTCAAAGAGCCCTGGCAAAGTAAGATGTTCCTTGATTACATCAACACACAACATCAAAATATGAAATTTACTATGGAAAATGAAAGTAACAACTCTCTGCCTTTCTTGGACATTAGAGTCAGTAGAGATAATGGTGAATTTACCACGTCGGTATACAGGAAAAAATCGTACACGGGACTTGCCAATAATTTTTATAGTACATGTTTTAAGAATTTTAAATTGAATTCCATTTACAATATGGTTTACAGGGCTATCCGTTACTCTTCAAGCTGGTCACTTTTTCACAATGAAATAGAGTTTTTAGTAAGTTTCTTTTCGCAGAACTCTTATCCAGAAAATTTGGTTTATAAGATTATTAACAGACTGCTTTCAAAAACATTTTTTAAGCCAACTCCCTCTTACAACGTAGAAAAGAAGAAGCTATTCGCTACCATCCCTTTTATCTCAGATAATAATTTCTTAAGTGAAGTGAAACGCATTATTGAACTAGAGTTTGGCTGCCTTAATATGCATCTTATCCCTATCAATCCTCTTAAGACTTGCACATTTTTCAACCACAAAGATAAACTGCCGACCTTCATGAGATCCAACATTATTTACGATTTAAGTGCCCGGGATGTCCCGGTATTTATGTTGGTTCTTGCCGAAGGTTGTTGCAGATGAGATATTGCAGTCACCTGGGATATAGTTTCAGAACGGGACAGAGAATTAGCAAACCTGAATTCTCTAATATTAGGAGCCATGCGTCCATATGCAGGATTCAAGTTGATAAGAAACATTTTTCTATTATTGGTGGTACAAGCCACAGTAACTACCTCACCACCCTTGAGTCTTTATACATTAAACGGCTGGTTCCGTCTTTAAACTCCAACGTATCTGCTGCTCCTCTATATCTAGCATAACTGAAGTCTTGGGTGGGTCTGCAGTCTTGGTCATTCGTTCTTCCTTCTCCACTCTAACAGGTTGTTAGGCACTGGGTTTCTCTTTTACTTTTGACACATTCTTGTGATGGTTTTTTAAAGTAAAGTTAATTCTTAAGTTTTTTCAATTTTTTGATATTTTTATTTACTTTTTAATGTTATTTATAATATTTTTAATGAGTATGTTTTAATTTTACAGACTGAAGATGCACTGAGTTATGTGCGAAACGTTTTTGTAATAAACCATGGACTTTTTATGTGTTTGATGGACCCTGCTGATTGCCGATACAGTATCTCGTCTGGAACCTTTATATATATATATATATATATATATATATATATATATATATATATATATATATATATATATATATATATATATATATATATATATATATCTTCGGTCTTGTAACTTTATTCATTATAATGTTAGCTGCTATACAACTATCTATGTACAATACACCTATTGTTCATAAAGTATTACTATCCTTTCACCTCCCTACAATCCTCAGCTATATTAAATATTTATAATGATCATATTATGTGCGCACCCTCAGCAATCATATTCACCAATAATCAATTCACATATAGGACGATTAAACTCTTTATCTAAAATTACTTTCGTGACGTTATTGAAAACAGGGAACAATAAAATAATGTGACCAATTTAAACTTTGCCAGACCAAACATTTTTTCATTCCATAACTTCAGCTCACTAATGACTGTATACCTATACTGAAAAGTAAAAACACTATATCTCCATCAAAGGTATATATATATAATTTCTTGTACTGATATAATGATAACCATACAGAAGGGGGGGCGTGGAAGGTGTAAACGTCACAGGGCCCCACGTCCTTGTCGACACATGTCATTCTGATTCTGCGCCTAGTTGCCTGGTCTTAATTTCTGTTCTCACCATACCCACAAAATTGAGAAGACATTTTTCGATATAAAGTAAGACAATAATGAGGTGTAGATGCTTGAATCCATTTTTCTTAATTAGGTCGGTGTCTCAAACTCTGGTGGTTTTGGTTTCACATTAATCAGAAGAATAGTTCATTAGTTATATTAAAAAATGAGGGTGTTATGGGCCTTGATAGTAGTTGCATTCTAGCCTGTGCTTTTAGTTGCTCTTAATAGATGCACGTCCTGCCGCGTGTTAGCCGTTTATATTCCTTAATTGAGAGGGAAGGAACGTCATTTGAACTAAGTAAAGAAAAAAAATCTTGTTCGTGCAGATAAAAAGCCGGTGTCTCAAGATATAGCTATGCATTTCCGACGTTGCAAAATTTATGGGTGACGTTAGTCAGAGACTATTGGACGATTATATATATATATATATATATATATATATATATATATATATATATATATATATATATATTACATACATACATACATACATACATACAAATACATGTACGTGTCTAATCATTTACGTAACGTACAGTCAGTAAGAAAGGTGAGGATTCAGTTTTCATTAGCTTTCGTTCATCGAATTTCCCATATGTTTTTTACTGAAAAGACATAATGTCGCTAAATTTACTTTAGAATATGAAAGTACAATGCAAATTATAACAGAAGTTAAAACTACAAAAAAAAAAAAAATTCAGATACTTAAAAACACGATATATGTCCGAAGTAATTGGAATTTCTCAGATTCGTTCATAGAGATTTGGAAGATAGAGAGTGAATTTCTGATTGTAGTATTTACTAGTTTTCCTTTATGAACGGGAATATTATTGCATCATCATAAGTGGTGATTATAATTATTATAGTTTCTACATATTTGTTTCCATTCCGAAGCGTTTAAAGTTAGCTAACGTCAATGGCAGTCAAAGTTGCGACGACTAAGTTAAGTTGAGGAAGTGCCCGAGTGCTTCGGGCAGGAAAGCACAAGTCACTGGGTACTGGCTTAACAGCTTTCAAACTTTCATGACTTGATGTTGACTTGGATCAATGCCAGTAGCTGTTTACAAAGCTACTATCATTAAAAGGAAATCTTTATGAAGGTTAAAGTAGCATGTCAACTCTAAGATTTTCTGGCTATGCTCCCATTGCGAGAAGTTCGGAGTTTGCTAACACGGCTGCATTACTTTGCCGCTAGGCTGATAGATCTCCCAACACATCAGCATTTTTTACACGGTATAAAACTTTAATTGCCTGTTCAATAGATATCGAGTCATTTGTGGCAATATATATTTTTACTTTACACAGCTTTTTTCGTGAATGATTTGTGGATGAAAAACGTTTTTCAAAATTAGGGACTATCAAGATAGCAAGAGTGACCGTCACCTATCTGGTTACAAATTTCCACTTCTTTTTACAATCTTTGAGTGGTACTGTAACTGTCGATTGAATTAGTGTATGAATTTCTTAGAGAATTAACTTTAATACTATGGTCCCTTCATATTTTATCTAGTATAGTGAAGCACGATCTTGGCAACTCTATCACTGTTTCCCAGGAATCTGCGCACCGACTCACCATTCTTTCATTTTGCCTTTCCCTAATATCACAAGTCCATCACCAGTATTATAATTCTCTCTCTCTCTCTCTCTCTCTCTCTCTCTCTCTCTCTCTCTCTCTCTCTCTCTCCTTTTCTCAAACATACTTTAAATATATATTATCACTCAACCTCCCCCAAAAATACAATGAATTAAGTAGCTATAAACAGGCCTATGCTTTCACTAAGCAAATTTGGCTCGCACTCTCTCTCGATATCTCAAAGTAAATATAATGAATTAATATTTCTATGAATAGACCTATGCTCTCTCTCTCTCTCTCTCTCTCTCTCTCTCTCTCTCTCTCTCTCTCTCTCTCTCTTCATAATACTGCATTTTCCCTCACGATTTCCACCGGTATTGCCCAAATTCTAAAACATTTTTATTAATTAAGACCCATTTCCAATTACGCATGAATTCGACGACATGTTAGTGTCATAACATCACATATGAGTAAGGCTTCACATGGGTTTTAAAGAAGGATGATCGATAATCTACTCTGAACTGACGCTACCAAACAAACATTAACGAATAATATAGAGGCTGTTACTAAATGATTATAGGACTTCTACAGCAACTTTATGGTTTAAAGTTAATGGAAATCTAGAATTCAACAAACTGTATCTTCACTTTTGTTGTCGATTGTATGTACATTATAGAAAAACATTCAAGACGAAACTGGCCTTCTCAGAGAGAGAGAGAGAGAGAGAGAGAGAGAGAGAGAGAGAGAGAGAGAGAGAGAGGAACCATTCGCATTTGACAGCTCTGAAAACGGTATTCACAGAGCATCAGTCGATCGAAAAGCTGTTCAAGATCGGCAAGAGGTTCTATTTAACTTTTAAGCACTGAGGAAAAAGGGCGAGGGAGGCTCAGGCGTCTAAAGAGACATTTATGATTAGAAATTCCCAAACAGAGATCCGGAAATGTGGGGCTTATGGGAAGCGGTCCTTGAAAGGGAGAGGAATCCACCGGCAGTATTCTGCTCAGTATCAAATAGGAATTTTATTTAGTATCTGTCATAATGCCATTGAACAGTATTTGGCGCTTTCTTGGCATTATATATATATATATATATATATATATATATATATATATATATATATATATATATATATATATATATATATATATATAGATTATTATAGATTGATAGATGGCTAAACAGATATCTGTTGGTGTAAGGTGAAGAATAATCCTTTATTCCCCTTCTATGTACTTATATTTTAGCCGCGACGTTTCAAGACATAAAAGTCCCATTTTCAAGCTATAAAAAGATAAAAGTTAAAATTACAGATTCGGAATAAAAAATAAAAGTTGAAAAGTTACACAAATAAAATAAAAGACAGGTACAAAAATAGGGAGGATGATTACCAAGAGGTGCTCAATTCACAGATCGAGTGACAATTCGGGCCGGTTTCAGCTTCGACTTGAACTGAGGAGAGATACAGAGGTGTTGAGGAAGACTGGGTGTTTAACTGCGGAACGGATTGTTTAATGAAGAGTGATTCTAAGATAGTTAAGTACTGTTCGTTAGGGGATTGGCCTATAATTTTAAAATCTTTGTAATTCATGTCATAGTTACATTTCTTTGTACGTTCACGTATACATGAGCATTCAGGATTATATCATTTGACACCTCGATGAGAGTCCAATCTCACTCTAAGTCCTTGTGAAACCGACGTAGTTCCCTAAATGACATCAAGAGCAATTCGATAGATATACGACTCTTGAGGGCATTAGTGGATCGAGTTTCTCCATGTGTTTAAATAGAGATCTAATATTCAGTGGGTTGCAAGGTATCAGCCTTAATTCAATTGCAGGTACAAATGTTTTGATTAACAGTTTCAGTTCACAGTAGAATTTTTTTCATGAATAAATGCGACACTTGCATATAATCGTAGATTTGGTATTGTTGGTATTTTCATTTTAGGATGGAAGATATTGTTTAAGAATTTGTAAAGGTGTTTATAAAAAAAAGTTTCGATGGAAAGCAATTGTCAGTGAAATATTGGAAGTATCGTATTCACATCGGCCTAATTGCGGATTTCCTTTTTTTTTATTTTTATTTTTTATAACGGAGGAGTTTTATGTTGCACAACCCATGAATAAACATCATATCTGCATATTCCTCATTCCTAGATCGACAAGGCATTGTCTCCAGTTTCTTGCTCGCAAAATGAATAATTAATCTGACACTTGTATCCCAAACACGCTCTTGACGGAAAACCGAGGCTGTTTAGAGTGATAAGTGAAGTGATCAGCCATTGCTCCATCCCCTCCCCAAACCCGTGACCACTCCGACAGCCCCTGCACCTCGCCGACAAATGACGCCTTAAAATGCATATGTTTATGGAACATTTTCTGCTCAGGATGACTCTTTCTTTCATTTCCCAAATATTTGCATAAACTTGTGTTACACCTTATATTTATATATATATATATATATTATATATATATATATATATATATATATATATATATATATATATATATATGTATATATGTATATGTAAGGCCTAGGGTTTTTGATTAATAATATATTATCCATGCGTTCTCTGTGACCTGTGGAATGTGGAGAACAGTGCAGAGGTGACGACCTGAGAGTAGCTGATCAATGAGTTTCTAGGGGTGGCGTGAGATAAAAGTGCTTAGTTCGACAAGTCAATGCACGACAGTTTTATGAACTCTTCTCAAAGTGCCTTTGCGAAACTGGATGCAGCTAGAACCGTGAGGCGCTAGCGAACTGTGTGTTCGTATGTGCGTGTGCGCCTCTTTCTGTTAAATAGGTTCATACCCAAGCCTATGGGAGGGATTTTGACAGAGGGCTTCAAGTCACAGGCAAGATGCCGTGGCATTCGGCGGGGGGAGTTTTTTATTAAGTGTTTAAGTGTCCGGTTGTCTGGGTAAGTGTTCAAGTGCTTTAGCCAAAGGGATGGCTTGTTTGATATCTTGTAAGATGTTCCATTTTATTAACTTTGTCTTTGAACTTGTGTGTACTTACCGGGATGTGTTCTGTATCTTTGAAACGGACGGATCTGGTACTTGTGGAATGCAGAGGGACAAAGAATTCCCAGAGGGGTGTAGACTTGTTTTGGTGACTAGACATTGTACTGTTTTTTGAGTTAGTCTGTAAGACTGGATTACTTCATTGATTGATTTATTTATTCTTGTTAATAAACGTTAATGTTATGATGCAACTCTCTCATTTTCATTACCTGTTAGAATGGAGAGAAGGAGAGAGAGAGAGAGAGAGAGAGAGAGAGAGATTGAGAGAGAGAGAGAAAGGTTATGAGTAATGGGGTGAGTGAGTCTGCCTTCCGTTTCGTGTCCACGCTTACCTTATTGAATAATGGGGAATAATCCCCCCAGTTACATATATATATATATATATATATATAAATATATATATATATATATATATATATATTATATATATATATATATATATATTATTATATATATATTATATATATATATATATATTATATATTATAATTGTGCTGACTGTGTATGTGAATGTGTGTAATAATTTCACGCCTGTTTACCTTAGGCTCCTTGGTTGTGGGGCGGGGGGTGGGTTAGTACCGTCAGTGGACCTCATGCGTGGCACTGAAGGATCTTTGCAGCATGCCTTTGGCACCCTAGTTGCAACCACTTTCGTTCCTCTTACTGCACCTTCCTTCATATTCTCCTTCTTCATCTTACTTTCCACCCTCTCCTAACACTTGATTCTTAGTGTAATTGCGAGGTTTTCTTCCTGTTACACCTTTCAAACTATTTACCGTCAATTTCCATTTCGGCGCTGAATGACCTCATAGGTCTCAGTGCTTGGTCTTTGGCCTAAATTTTACATGAAACTTAACTCGATCAACCTTAGGATTATCTTCTGTAATCATCAGGATTTAGAAGAGGATCATGAAAAACATTTCAGCTCATGTAAACTCCCTTGATTTTTTTCTATTGTTCATTTCTCAGAATAAAATGGCTCGCTTGATTACGCAGGTGTGCATTGTCCTTTGTGCCGAGGAGTGCATATTTTTGTGCAGGGACATTGAGAACAAAGAACAAACTGGAAGCAGACGGTCTTCATTATAATTGTCTTTCCTCCTGGAAATTTATTATTCTTCTCATAGATTTTTCCCCCGGAAACGTCAGCTCACCGTGAGATTCATTTTCTGTTGAATGTATCTTAAATGAAGTTCGTACGTAGTTTTGCGTATCTTTGGACCTTTTTTATAATTCTTTAAATGCAATTATTGAATGTTGGTATTATTTTCCTCCCCCCTACATTTTTTTTCGCTGAGGAAGGGGGGCAAACATAAGCCAAATATGAAATTATTTATCATTACAGCTCCTTGGTCTGCAGCCCATCCTTACAGTTTTTTTTTTAATGTACTTAAGTTTTTGCCACTAAGATATTTCTTAATCCTGATCCTAAATATTGCCTGAACTAACCACTGAAGAATTGCGTTGTTTCACACATTCTGCTATTCCTTGTACCAAGGTGGTTACTTACGTATGTACCTGTCGCTAATATATTTTTTCACTACTGAGCAACTTTTGAGTTCTTGACCACTTTTGTTAATCTCGCACGCTTTTATTTTCTCTGAAAGTTTTACATTGAAAGTCCCATGTTGAAATTCCGACTGACATTGTACTTGTCAGTAGAACAGCAGAAATCTTTAGTGATGCATGTCCCCATGGGAGGAAAGGTTGGTGCCGTCAGTGCACCTGAAGCAGCGCAATGTAGACATAATCTGAATGCTATTCACAGCGTCCTTTCGTCCCCTATCAGCAGCCCTTTTCATTTTTTTACGGTCCCTCCGTTCATGTTCTCTTTCTTATATTTTACTTTCCACCCTCTCCTGACAATTGCGAGTAGGGAACATCATTTGAACTAAATAAAAAGGCTAAAAACACTCGTGTTCGTCCCACTTCGTAAATTTGAGGGTGATAAAAAATATAAGTATAAACCTACATATGTATTGTGTATATAATATATATATATATATTATATATATATATATTATATATATATATATATATATCTTGCAGCTCCACAGTGGTCCCGTGGGTGTAGTATATAAGAAGTCCTCACGTGAAAATGAAAAGAGGAGGCACCAAGACTTTCAACTTATATTCCAAAGTCATCTTCAAGGTACAAATAACAATGAAACAAGTCAACAACCTACTGAAGTATGCAAATAAACATGTTCAAAACAAAAAACGTAGTTAGCGGGAATATGCAGTTACTACAAATCACAGTAGCTACAAAACTATCAGTTTGTAAAATATCTAATAATTACCCGTTTAACTTTTAAATTGTCAAGAATAAAGCTTTTCAATAATTCGTCTATCTTAAACAGATCATCGCTCATATTCATGTTACTAAAAAAACTAATGAGGCATCCTTCAACTAACAATCTGTCATGTTTTGATAAACTTCTAAAACGGCTCTAGCTGAATTCCAGTCTATAGGGTGTTCAAAGTCTCACGTGACAAAAAATGGCACTAGAACTATTTGCAACCCGTACATTATATTTATGCTGTGTAACTCTCTTACTTGTCCAATATAAGGCAGATTACAAACACAGCGTCAATTTTGTACACCCCTCCTGTTGGCATTACTGGTTTATTACAAAAGAACATTAATTTTTAGACATTTCAGGCTACGTACAATTGATAAAAATTCACGGTGGTATGGCAAAACTAAAATGTTTTCAATTTCAAAATTACTTGAGCATTCGTGACAATGAAATGGTTTTTTGGCACTTTTGAGGCAACTATCAACAAAATATTTTGGGTAACATAATTGTCTGGAAATTTCATAGATGTTCTGAATCTCTTCTTCTAAGAATTCAGGATCACAAATTCTATATGCTCGTAAAACGTCCCTGAGAAGACTGTTCGTTTTATTTCGGGTTGATGGCTAGAAAAATTATGAATGAAAGCATTCATTTCTGTTGGTTTCCGGTATACTTTGAATGTAAATCCGTTGTCGGTTCTCATAATGACTGTGTCACGAAATGGTCGGGTTTTGTTCTGTTCTATTTCCAATTTGAACTTTATAGATGGAACCAGATCATTCAAAAGTTCTAGAAACTCCAAGGGGTCACGATCCCGTGGCCACAGGCACATTATGTGTCGACGTATCTGTACCACGCCAAAGTAAACATAATGATATTTGGTAGGTATCTGATTTCGTAAAATTCCATATAGATATTTGAGAGGGTCGCAGATAAAAACTTCCCATTGCCAAACCAAAAATCATTCTATAAAAACAACCATTAAACGTAAACGTATCATCAACTATGCACAACTTAATCAACTTAATAAAAGCATGGTGCGAAATAGGAATGTTTATATAATTCATTTTTTCTTGTAGAACCTGTAGCAGATCATCAATGGGCACTTTCGTAAACAATGAATTGACATCAAAATTAATTGACATGCAATTTGTAACTTTAACTTTCAATTTTGTTATAAGGTCTTCCGTGTTTTTAATGTGTGCCTCTGATATATTTCCTATAAGCGGATTTAACAGAGATCCTAACCATTTTGACAAATGATTAGAAGCCGAGCCAATCGAACTAATAATGGGTGTGATTGGTTTGCCTTCTTTATGAATCTTAACTGGGCCATGCATATAAGGAAAAGTGGCATTAACGGCTGAGAATTTCTTGGCTAGTTCATGGTGGGACTTTAACAAAGATTTCATAGTACCATTATAATGCTTATTAACTTTATCGGTGGGATCTCTTATTAGTTTTTCAAAAGTTTCTTCACCGGATAAAAGTTGATTAGCCTTTCAATATACGAATTCTTACTCAAAATAACAATAGAATTTGACTTATCAGCACTAATTATATGACTATCTTTATTAGCTCTAAGCTATTAAGTGCCAGGTGGAATCTCAAATGTATAGTATGTCTTAATTTTGAATTCCACACAGCATATTCACATCCTTTTGGAATCAAAATATTGTCAGAGTTTACTTTTTCATTTTTTCAAGTTTATGAAATCTTTAGCTACTGAAAAAATATCGACTTTGTTCTTGGCAAAGGAAAAATTCATACCAAATCCTAAAGCAAGTTATTCATTATCACTTAGTTCACACACTATCCCGAAATAATATATATATATATATATATATATATATATATATATATATATATATATATACGATATATATATATATATATATATATTATATATATATATATATATATATATATATATATATATATATATATATATGTGTGTGTAATGGGGAGACTCCCGCATTATCCACATTCCATAGGTTACAGAGAACACATGGACAATATATTATTAATCAAAAACCCTAGGCGTGGGGGTGGGGGGAATCTGGTATTCAAGGAGCATCAGCCAATCGATAGCTATTCTAAATCGGCAAGATATTCTATTCACTCTTCAGCAGGGAGGGAAAAAAGCGAGGGAGGCTCGTTCGTCTCAAGACATTTTTGAGGAGAGATGTGCAAACGGAAATTCGGATTTGTGACGGAAGGGAGAGGAATCAATCTCCTCTCCTTTAGTTGCCATATCCTTATCAATATCAAAGAGCATTTTTCTTTAGTACCTGTCACAGCATCGTTCAACAATCTTTGATGCCTCATTTATATATATATATATATATATATATATATATATATATATAATATATATATATATATATATATACATTAAAATGAATTGTCTTATTAAAAGCTTCAGTAAGAATATAAAATAAAACGAACATCACATACAAACTAAATATTAAAAATTACGAAAAAACTAAAACAAAACGCAAAACATACAAAAACAGAAATAAAAATAAAAATAATATGAAAGGTAAACAAACTACACTCAAAAATAAAATGGCTAACGACCCACTTTGTGTACCTACTATGAAACTATATGATAGCTAGTTGAATACCGGACGAGTTGTTGTTCAATTCCGGTTTCATTTTCTTACTAAACACCTTTTTCTGCCATAAGGGAACACAGTTTAGCACAGGACCATCCTTTCACTCACCTAGATTTTAGAGTACTGTCTTTTTGCTCAAATAGACTGGACCTTTTTATTTCAGAGTCGCTGTTTATTAAGAAAATGAAACCGGAATTGAACAACAACTCGTCCGGTATTCAACTAGCTATCATATAGTTTCATAGTAGGTACACAAAGTGGGTCGTTAGCCATTTTATTTTTGAGTGTAGTTTGTTTACCTTTCATATTATTTTTATTTTTATTTCTGTTTTGTGTGTTTTGCGTTTTGTTTTAGTTTTTTCGTAATTTTTAATATTTAGTTTGTATGTGATGTTCGTTTTATTTTATATATATATATATATATATATATATATATATATATATATATATATATGATATATATATATATGCACATATATATATATATATATATATATATATAGATATAATATACATATATATATATATATATATATATATATATATATACTATATATATATATAACAACTAATAAATTAGTCCCATATGTATATAGTTATTATTTCTATCTCTCTCTCTCTCTCTCTCTCTCTCTCTCTCTGGTTCGATATTCTCTCTCCCTCTTTCTCTTGCTCGATATATATATATTTATATTTTGTTTTCTTTCGTCTTTTCATTAAGAATAATTTTTGTTGGGAAAATTTGTGTAAAAATTCATGATATTAAATTGTATATGCTCCCGTGTTTTTTTCAAAATGTACTGTTTTCTGGAAGAATCACTTGTTTACTGCGGGTATCCTTCAAGGTGTGGCTAGCCTCTGGCGACTCCTCCTTTCTGTAGAGTGAAAATCGCCCTTATGGCTAATCTGGTAGTGTCAGTTTGTATATTAAGCCTTCTTTTGACTAGTTGTTCTTTGTAAAATCGGTTTGCTTCAGTAAAGGGTCCGAATAGGATCGAAAGTACTCGGCTATCTCGCTTTTTCATTTTTTCCTTCGTGGCAAAAAAACCTTTATTTATACATAGCATCACGTTTTATATACTTCGTGATCAAGTTATTCATTTATATATATATATATATATATATATATATATATATATATATATATATATATATATATATATATATATATATATATATATAAAGGGAAAAACTATGAAGGAGTGTGAAACACTCCATTGTTTCACTTTAATTCGTGGCTTTTCCATTTATTTATATGTTCATCATGTTCTAAATTTTCGTCATTCAATGATGCGGAAGCTCTACTGAAAATAATCCATGCAAAACCTGATGGAGAGTTGTATGTCAAATTTATCATAATTAGTTAAGCCCCACCAACCTAGAATAATACCTCTAGCAATTATGTTATGAGTGAGGATATCGTATTATTTTTTTTTATCTTTTACCCGTGTCTAAGCACAAATTCAAAGGAAGACAAACTTTCCAAGAAGCCAAGAAGATTTACCTCTTACAAATGGAAAGCCCACCAGGACACAAGCAAAGAAATGGCTAACAAATTACTGGAAACGTCAACGTGGCCAGGGCTTCATGTCTCAGATCCACATACCGGTTATTTAGACCTACGAATCTTTCGATTCCGGTAGTGATATGGGACGGAGACCTCATCTTGTAACTGTAGGGTAACTCCGTAGCAAAGGGAGGGAATTTCTTCAGTTCTTTAGTCACTTCTTTCTAGGTTCATGCAACGTTGAGGATGTATCTCCGGCCTACATTGTTTCAGTCTGAGGCATCTTGTTTGTTTGATGGTTTACCTCTATTCATTTTTATAGAATATTTCCTGTTGGCGATAGCAGCCTGCGAGAGCATACATCTAAAGTTTATTACTAGTTAGTATTGTAAAAAAAAAAAAAAAAAAATAAATAAATTCAATTTTCAAAAATGCTAGCTAGTCAAACCTTCGAGGGAAAATCCATTCCTAAATTTACTTATGAACGCAGTAACGATGGAAAGCTCCCCATATTGATATTGTAGGTCCTTCAATAAGCACATACACTCCAGCGAGCTCCTCAGTGGCGTGATCGGTATGGTCATGGCCTGCCACCTCGGTGGCCTCGAATTCGATTCTCGGGCATTCCAATGAGGAGTCAGAGACGTGTATTTCTGGTGACAGAAGTTCACTTTCGACGTGGTTCGGAAGTTCACGTAAAGCCGTTGGTCGCGTTGGTGAATAACCACTGGTTCCATGCAACGTAAAAACACCATACAAACAAACAAAAATACTTACAATCCAGCACTCTACACAAGCCTACGAACGAGCGCTCATGTTTTAACTAGAAAAAGTGAATGCCCTAGAAGGAACTTGAACAATTTCCTCGATGCGTCAATGCAAAGGACTCTATCCGAATGCACAACTTTACAAGTCACACAAAATGCTCGATAGGGTTTTGCAACTCCTTGTAAATGATGGTATAAAACCCTGACCAACAGTTTAGCAACCACAACCCACCAGAGACGATGAATCTCTTTTACTGATTAATGCAAATCATTCGTCAAAAGATATCCTCACACCAACGAAGACGAATGGTGCAATGTTATTTCACTTGACTACTAATGTGTAAAATTGAACTTTGGTTGAACGTGCATTCAACTGTGACTAAAAACATTTTTTTTTTATATCTGTGTATATTTTCAAGTCTGTATTGTTATACTCGTGTGGGCGCACTTTCAATACGTTCTGTTTCCGTTGCTGAATATTCGACAAAACTTGAGGTATTGATGCAACACAAAGGCTTTGACTGATGGTTTCTGACTTTGAACCGCTTCGAATGTTTCAGATTTATTTATATTTCGTTCACGATTCCTACATCTATTTGGGACACCAAGGCGAAATTCCGGTCGGAATTTGACGCTTCGATAACTCTCCCTCCCTTCGAGAAGATGTAGATTTGTCGTGATGTAGACATTTGCGTGGTTTTTAGACTTTTCATCATTTTATACTGTTTGGGCCTGTGCTAGTAGTAACCGGTTTTATTCTGTATTATCCATTGGCCTTTTTCCGTCATCATTCCTTCTTTTTTTTTTTTTTCCAAACGTGCTTCCATTAGACAAATTTTGTTCTAATTTTCCCTATTATATATAATACTACATATCTATTTGTATGTATGCATGTGTGTGAGCGCGCGAGAGCCTCTGTGTATAGAAACATCTAGGTAGACATATAAAGGCATGCACTAAAGGAACGTGGTTAGCTGTAAAGCGATATATAGCCTACCTCCACCAGACATCTGGCAAGAATGGATAGCAATATAACATATGATGGACAAATCACCAAAGAAAGTCTCTGCACCAATTCCTTTCATTTCCAGTTTCCCTGATAAACCTAAGAGAGATGGCCGTGTTGGAGAAAGGAATTGAAATAATGAAAGAGAGATGATTGAAATCTGCAGTGAAAACGTCTGAGTAGCATTGAAGGGATTAAGAAAGCATCGAGTTCTGTCGCCAAGCGTTAAGGATTTGAAAAATGTTGAATGAAATTGTCATATCTCAGCACTGGAAAAAAATAAAAAGAGGCGATATTAATCAGATTCACAATTAAAACGGAAAACATGAACTACCAAACACTTGGTAGGTATATGTAGAACGGACTTAGTAGCTATCTTGTTGGGACACCTCTCGCCTTAAGTATGTGAAAAAAATAAGTTATACATTATATATAACTTTCTTTCTTGGAACACTTGAAAGTAACCATGAAACAGTAATTTATGGAACTCTATTACTGACGGGTAATTCATTGTCTTTAGGTTATTTTTACTGGCTTAGCAGTTTAACTACCTGAATCAAGACCACTTTGCATGAAGAGTGAGTCGGCGAATTTCATTCCTTCAATGTAGACGACATTTATTCTGAAATCAGTTGGACTGAATTTTACAGAATTCTGAAAATGAATGGTACGAAAGAACGATGAAACCATGGCTGTATATCGAGAAGTAGTTGCCAGTGATAAGAGAATGTCAATCCCATACCATCAAATGGCGTTGGTCATATGATTTGTAGAGAAACGTGTATGATGCAGGGTGGTAGGCCCCTCTCTCATCTGCACCTGATTCTTAATTAAGCCTAATATTCACTATTAGGTTTAGTCACACCGCGCCAAAAATATTTTACTGTCGTCTGTAAAATATATAGAGATACTTGACCTTACCATGGAGTTCAGGTAATTTTTTAAGCAGGAAGTCATAGCCTGGTAATTTATTATACAACACCTTTTGATTCCACTCTGTAAAGAAGAATGCTGTATGAGAATCCTTCTCATATAAGAGAACTATACTCCTTGCAAAAACTAATGAGTCAACATAAATCAGAATTACTATGAGAAGTCCATGCGATGCCTAAGGAGCACACCTTGTCTCTTAGGAGCTTAGACAGACCAATAACGTGCTCTTTTCAAGACACATATGAGTGAAGTACTCCAACTTTCTTTTAGTTGTAAATTGATTTGCATTTAAGATTTAATTGAAGTTACCAGAAAAAACAAACCAAACACAATTCATAATCCCTAAAAAGCGTAATGAAATCATGTAAATTGTTTGGCCAAGCCGTTTTCCTGAAGGTAACAGAATAGGTTAAATTAAAATCTATGGATACCTGGAGGTGAGACTGCAAAACTGGGGAAGCCTTTTTTGAAAGACTAAATGGAAGGGCCTGGAGACCAAATCCACACAAATTACACCCTGTGCCGAAGCCCTCTCTCCACTCAAATGAGTCCTGGGGGAGCTAGGCAATGGCACTGATGTCTCAGCAGGTAGATAACCTCATCAGTCAAATACAAAATACTATTTTGAAGGACGGGCAACATTGTGGCATGATAACGTCGGTCATTTCCCTGTACTTGACGGAGGAGCTTTGAATTTGGATTCAATTTTTACTTCCAACTTGTAGCTCGTACTCTGTTTCACTATTTTCGCTCCAACCTACCCGCCCCACCAAAGATCCTAGTCGAAAGTTCTTTATACACAAGCGTTTGAGTAACTTTGTGCGTTTGCGAGTATTTCTCCCACCAAGTAGGAATCTGTTGTGCACTAAAGCAAACGGCAAACCAAAGCCTCGGTATATGAGAGATCATCACCCCAGTATCTCAAATTGCTCGAGAAGCAAATCTTATTTTCCTTCCGAAAGTATGAGAATTGTTTCTGTCTTATATTCCGATTGCTGTTCTGATTAAATAAGAAATATTTCCTGTTATTTTTATCATATAGTTCGTTTGTTGTTTTGATTAAAAATATATATTTCTTTTCCTATTCCTAATTATTTCAAATATATTTTTTTTTTATTTTTCCTTGTGGCTTGTAAATTTATTGTATTTTTTTAAAGTATCTATCTGATATTTGTAAAGGTTTTCTCCGGATCTTTGCTTACATTCTGCTACCTTCCTTGCTTCATCTATCTTTTGGTGCATCTTGTCTCTCGTCGTAACACCTTCCAAAATATTTTTTCCATATACCTGCACAAAATTACGGCTTCCATTCACCCACATGACTATTGTTCACAGTTGCTTTCAAATCCCTCCTTCCTCAGAAACGTTCAGACACTCTGGTTAGTCACTCTATTTTCTCTTCATACTCTCCGATCAGAATTGAATCGTCTGCAGCAACCAGTCATTCACGACCCATCTTATTCTGCAACTTTACACCTGCATCTGCTGTCCCTCAAAGACTTCTTGCATCATGATATCCATTAAAATATTAACAGCCACGGAAGCATAACCCACCCTTGTATGAGTCCCATTTTTACATCAAAATCAGGCACTCTTCCGTCTAGAACCTGTACCACATGTCACTTCCAGAAGAACCTATGCCATAATCCTTTTAACCCTCCTCATACCTCTCTACTAATTCTGTCCTTAGCTTTCTCTGGGATCCATACATGCTACAAATAACATTTCCGTGTTCTTTTAAATTTCTCACGTAACAATTGCTCAATTATACTTTAGATTCTTATCCTCTTCCTTGGCTGAACCAACACTGGTCTCTTATCTACCCGTCTTTTGTGCGTCTTTTATGCATCGAAATTTTATCATGCACCTTGGTATACTAAGTAATGCCATGTAATTTGTCTTATATACCATCCTTATACAGAGAACATTTGTTCTTTTATATAATTATGCTTAACATTACTCACCGATATAAATATATACATATTTTATATATATATATATTCTTTTATATAATATGCTGAACATTACTCATCGATATAAATATATACATATTTTATATATATATATATATATATATATATATATATATATATATATATATATACATATATATATATATATATATATATATATATATATATATATATATATAGTATATATATATATATATATATATATATATATATATATATATATATATATATATATATATACTATATATATATATATATATATATATATATATATATATATATATATATATATATATATATATATATATACTATATATATCATATATATATATATATATATATATATATATATATATATATATATATATATATATATTAATGTAAAATCTACTGGTAATTTTACCAGATACATCAATAATTGTAATAATCAAAGGTCCTCTTGATTTCTCAAATTCGTCGCGCTACTTTGGATACATTTGTCACCATAAAGCCTTAACATCCAATTTCTTCAGATTTCTTGAACTTGGATTTTAGGTTTCGTAGTGACAAGCATAATCTAAAAGAGCGTGAGGAATTCGAGAAGTTGAGAGGGCATTGACTATTACAATTACATACACACACACACACATATATATATACATACACATATATATATATATATATATATATATATATGTATATATATTATATATATACTAATGTGAATAAGAATCTGCAATGCTATGCAGTATGGGTTAGGGTTCTACATTAACTTTTAAGTAAATTTTAATTTCTTTCTTGTGAAGGAATCGAAATTCCAGTATTAATAAGAACTGAGTGATCAGTTTTAGTTAGTTATTGCACTAATTGGAGTGACAATTTGACGCTGAGCTTTGCCTTATATCCATTGAGCAATATTAAATTTCAAATGAGTAGACACTGGAGATCTTAACAGGTACCGAGGTCACGGTTTCCTGCCGCTGTTGCTCTGTCTCCCACGACAGCAGCGGCAGGATGATCGATCAGTTGATGGCCTTGTGCCATGTGTCTCGGGGCTTCGTGGTGGGGAATACAGATTGTGGCTTATGCATTGAAATCAACCCTACCTAGTCGCTCTCATTTGGCCAGCAAAAAAAAAAAAAATGGAGAGAGAGAGAGAGAGAGAGAGAGAGAGAGAGAGAGAGAGAGAGAGAGAGAGAGAGAGAGAATGGTTGGTGGAGGAAGTACATACCAGGTGGTCCTTAAAATACATTTATTGCGACATTTGAAAACAAAAAGGTTTCATTATGAACCTATAAAGGCGAAGAAAAAAACAATAGAATTAACATTAAAATTGCTTCAATAAAAATGCAAGACAAACTACATTATATATTTGTTTCTTCACTTATCTTATGTTTTGCACAAGATAGGAAAATTTTGGTTATACCATGGGATTCGACATTAATTGTTCAACTAAATCATTTTTTTCCTGAAATCGACAAGATAAAACACAAAGGAATTACAACGAGGTAAAGTGAAGAGAGAAGCATGTAATTCTTTATACCTGTTTTTACTTATCATCGGATTTTACATCATTCATGAGATCAAGATAAAATTTGTGTTTTCATACAATAAAATCACCCTGAATACACCGGTGCTTTCAGATTTTAGATGCGTGTGATATGTGAAGAGAAAATGAAGAATGTCTTGTTATTTTGCATCTATACTTGACTCGAGAGAAAGTGATCTGCAAGACCCGTTCAGTTGGTCCTCAGCAGCCGTTGACAGTTGCCAATTAGCTATTTGAGAAGTTTGCTGTTATGACAATATTTACCGTATTATGTCAATAAATTTTCTGTTAACAAATACACAGAATTCCCATTTTGACCATCGAACATTTTCACTCCAATGTCATATTTGTGAGTATGTCTAGACATATCTGATAATAAGATACAAAAAAAAAATCTGATGAGGTAGCGTTAGATAGAGATCTCGGCGGGCGGCGAGAAATTCAGTGCAGGGAAGAATTTGAAATCTAAGGACAGACTTCGCACTTTTCAACTGAACCTATAAGCAGGTTGGTTCTGCATACTGTTTCTAATTTTCTTATATGAATATATTTTCAAACGAAAGAGATATCAGAGACTTATTTGAGTGATATGAAATAATGATCTCTGTGAAGTAATAATAAACAACAAAGAACTAAGATTTTCTTTTCAGGGTGAGTCAAGTAAGGATGCAACATAATAAGACATTCTTCACTTTCTCTCCACATGTCACACGCATTTAAAATCTGTAAGCACCAGCGTATTCAGGGTGAATTATTGTATGAAAACACTATTTATTTTGTCTTGATCGCATGAATAATGCACAATCCGGTATAAAGAATTACATGCTTCTCTCTTCACTTTGTGATTTATCTTCTTGATTTCAGGGAAAAAAAACTTTCCTATCTTGTGAGAAATGTCTAATCTGCAGACGAAAATACGAGACACTGAGTCGGCTGCCTACCTTCGGGTACCAGCCAATCAGAGGCCGCCATAGAAACGTCTCGTAGGAACAGGGCTCACTCAAGAATCTACCTGAAGTGAACCGACTTTAGTAAAAATGAAAAGAGGAGCATTTAATTCTTAATACTTATATTTGCTTATCATCGGATTTTGCAGCATTCATGCGAGCAGGATGATATAAAACTTGTGTTTTCATACAATAAATTCACCCTGAATATGCTGGTGCTTTCAGATTTTGTATGTGCGTGACATTATGAGAAGACTTTTATATAGTACTACAACTGCTTACTCTCGCTTACCTGGCACAGGGAACACGACTTGTGATTCAGATCTGATGACACGTTTGCTTTCATCACACACCACTCTCTCTCTCTCTTACTCGCTTTTTCAGCCTCGTGTTATGGGCTGTTACGACATGGGACCGCAAGAAGCCGCCAGAAAATTGATGTGGTGTGAGAAAAAATTACCGTTATTGGGTGGCGTGCTGCAGACCTGTGCGGTGTGTTACGGGCATGTTACAGCGGTGACGTTGCGGTGTCTAGCGCAGTGTTACGGCATTGGTGCGGTTTTATGGTGCTTGTTGCTATGCCGTGGCATGCCCTCCTGTGGCTTTGTTACTCTGTGTTGTGGTGTGTTGCAGGTGGCTTGCGGTGTTGTTGTGGAGTTCATGCACATGTGCATGAGACGCGACGTTGAGCGGTGCATGATTGTTGCACATGCACTGTGCCACCCCGTGTCGGATATGAACCAGGGGTATATATAGAGGCCTGCCAAGCACATCCTTCATTCCGTGCCCAGCCAGCATTCATTATGGACCTCCACAGCCTCTCACCCAAGGAGACCCAGAGATTTTTCGTAGCTGTCCTGTGACTCTGTGCAGTCCAGGTCATTGGCAGGTTGAGAAGACGTACTACAGTGCCACACACACCTGCACAAAGGACGAGGATATGGTCGAAAGGCTGACACCCATTTTGAAGAAGGACACGAAAATGCGGCTTGCACAAGAGGTGGGACTCAAGTTGGCGGTCACTCTCTGCCACCTGGCAAGTGGGAACGATGATACAAGTCTCCAATACAGCTTCAGAGTCTCCAAGAGTTCCATATGCCGGTTTATCCCATTAGTCTGCCAAGCCATTATCGACACATACAAACTAGAAGTGATGAAGTGCCCCAAGACAGCAGAAGCATGAAACGACGTAGCAAAACGATTCGCCTCAAAGTGGAACTACTTCAATTGTGTGGGAGCCCTGGATGGGAAGCACATCATGATCAAGAACCCAAAGGTGGAGGATCACTGTACTTCAGTTACAAGAAGTTCCACAGGCATCGTCCTCATGGCCCTCTCCAATGGAAAATACAGGTTCCTGTTCGTCGACGTTGGTGTAGAAGGAGGTGCTGGGGATGGAGGAACCTGGCAGAAGTGCAACCTGGCCAGGACCATCACATATAACCCATCCCCTTCCACATAGTCGCCGATGGTGCCTTCGCTCTCAATTCGTGGATGATGAAGCCCTACTCCCACCAATCACTAGATCCCACCAAACGACTATACAGCTACAGATTATCTCGTGTTCGTCGTGTGGTGGAAAACGCATTCGCCTGCTGCAGATGAGATGGCGAGTCTTCAGGACGACGATGCAACAGGATGTACAGGTGTGCAAGATGATAACTTTGTGCGCATGTGTCATACACAACCTGGCACTGCAACGCTACCCATGTACTGGCACCGACGTCGACCATGAGGACGAACACCATAACGTCGTACCAGGTACTTGAAAAAGCATAGAATGTAAGAAAATGAACATGAAAAGCATAGAAAGTAAGAAAATGAACATGAAAAGAATAGAAGTAAAAAAATGAACATGAAAAGAATAGAATGTAAGAAAATGAACATGAAACGCATAGAATGTAAGAAAACAAACATGAAAAGAGTAGAATGTAAGAAAACAAACATGAAAAGCATAGAATGTCAGAAAATGAACATGAAAAGCATAGAATGTCAGAAAATGAACATGAAAAGCATAGAATGTCAGAAAATGAGCATGAAAAGCATAGAATGTAATAAAATGACATTGTGACTTGTTTTATATCATAACATTTTCAACTGCAAATATCATATATTATCAACTGAGGTCAATATGTCTTTAGTCTGTTACTGATTTTTCATTGTAACCCTGCTAATAACCATGTCCAGTCAATGTTAATTATTGTTTCATTATCATTTGTATGTGTTTATGTTCATTTGATCATGTTCTCATATTATATTATTGTTCTTTACCTTGCATGTTATTATATAATTTGATGGCCATATTTATTTCATGTTACATTTTCATTTTATAGTTCAAGTTATTTTCCGAGTTCTATTTATTTCACATTTCATATATCATATTTCATGTTAGATTTCATGTTATATTTCTACATGTTATTCTTTATGGCCATCCTCTTTCATTATTCAATTACATTTTGTAGTTCAAGTTATTTTCCGAGTTCTATTCATTTCATATTTCATATTTCACATATATTTCATTATATATTTCCTGTTACATTTCTTCATGTTATTATTCTTTATGGCCATGCTTATTCATTATTCAATTTCATTTCACACAATCATATCATCATATATTTTCATGACATATACATTAAGCATCAGTAGGGAAAATGTAAATGCAAGTCATTATTTCAACAGATTTATTACAAAAAGAAACTTTATGAATGATATAAAATGTACAAAATCATTTGATATTAAGAAAATAAGTATAAAATCATTTAATATTAAGAAAATAAAAGTTTATTTATTTATACATTGTTGACTATCACTCCATTGTGTCGGGGTCAACGTCATCCTTTTCACCTGGGGGGAGATGGTCAAGTCGTGGGTGGGGGGTCCTCTGCGGCAGTAGGTCTGGGGGTCGCAAGACTGGCGCCAGGGGTAGGGGTCGCAAGTCTGCCAAGAGACTGTTGACTAGTGGCGACAGTGAAGAGGTTGAAGGTCTTGGGGAGAAGTTCAGTGGTATCGACCGTCCACTGGGGAAGAATGACAGTTTCGATACCCGTGTCGCCTGTTTCGAGTAGACCTGCTGATGAGAGAACTGCTGCTGCTGAGGTTGCTGTTGAGGGAGGGGATCATATTGGAAGAACGCAGGTGGGGGTTGAGATATGAGCCACTGGTGTGATGATCCCCAAATCAGTTGCAGTGCAGAAGCTGTGGAATTTCCTGGTTTCGTCTGCGTTTCTTTCTCAACTCATGTGGGCATCCAGTGGGAACAACCCCCACGAGCCATGGCCTCTTTCGTCGTGGCATCCTCTTCTTCGGGTCCCTCCCAACTGTGGCAAAGCCTGATAACTTGCTCGAAGAAGGGCTTTTGGTATCTTCGAGGCACGTACTCCAACCGTTGGGTCAAGCGCTGGGCGAATATGGGGATGTCACGATGGGTATTGTCCTGTGCTTGTGGCATCAGTGTGTTGATGCTGGTCATAATTTGGGTCAGTTGACTCTGCAGTCCTTCAGTCGACTCAACTTTGTTGGCGGATAGCAGTTGCTCCTCTGTCAAGTTGGTCGATCTCTTCTGCTGACAGGCCCGACATGTCAGCACTGGAGGAATCCTCTGCATCGGTTCTGTGGAATGATACAGGTGAGAAGCGATGCTTGCTATTGTGGGTTCGTGAGCGATGTGACCTCCCAGGAATGTCCATGTAGTCATCACATCCTCCTCCCTTGCTGTCCTGTGCTGTGCAGCCGACCCGCTCTTGTGCTCCCTCTTCTCAATCTTCCCGAAGTCGGTACGGCGAGCCTAGAAGTACTTCCGAACTTGCTGGAATTGCAATTGGTGAAGCTCACTGCCAGTTCATGCCAGAGTTCCTCCTTCCTTATTGGATTGGACCATTGCCTGTCCTGCTTGTCGTATAAGGTAGGGTGTGACTTGACGAATTAGACGATCATCTCCTTGTCCTCTGGCGTGAACGGGTAGTCTTGTATGTCCTTGCTGGGGCGGTATCATTTCTCCAGCTGCACTACAATACCACTCGGGCCTGCGGTGTCCTGGGTTTCCAAAAATGAGGATAGGGTCGGGTCTACGGGCAGCTTAATTTCCTCTAACTTTAGTTCGTGTTCCATTCTTTCACGCTCAAGTTTCCTCTCTCTCTCCCTTTCTTCCGCTCTTACACGTTCAGCAACTACTCTTTCACGTTCAGCAGCTATTCTTTCACGTTCAGCAGCTATGTCTAACTCCTTCAGCTTTATTCTAAGTTTCAAAGCTTCTATGCTATCACTTTCCTTTACCCTTGAAACTTCTGCCTTCTCCTCTACAATACCCAAGTGTCCTATCAAACCCTTATCAAATCATCCTTTTTCATATCCGTAGTAAAACCTATGTATAGATAATTAGCAATTAACACAAGTTCTCGTTTACACAGACTTTGAAAAGCTGCAACCCCCGGTAAGGACGACAAAAATTTCTTTACGTCAAAGTCACTTTCTAAATACTGTTTCAGACTCGGACACGATTGGTTACAATGGCTATAAAACAACTAAATGACCTCACTCAAACCTACAACAATTAAATAAACTCCTCATTTAAACCTGTTTTATTCAAATTGAAATTCAACGATCCCGGTCAGGCCCCAAAATATGTTACGATGTCCACATCTTGAACTACCACAACACATATTTAAAAACAGGTTTAATTATGAGGAGGAGAATTACTCACAAAACAACACTTCAAAGCACTTTTGTTATGCTTAAATAACAAACACTTGCAGATACGACCGGTATCTACGAGCTTAGGTAATATTCATGGAAAAATAATTAATAAATATAAAAAAACAAAACTTAGCTGACGTTCAAACAAGCAGTTCTAGAGGTCTCCGAGTGGATAGGGAGTATTCGAAAACAATTTCTTGAGCGAGAGGTTCTTCTTCAGCCACCGATACGAAGATACGCCTGGAAATCACAATCCAGGAATGAAGCCACACTCCTGAAATTCCCACATCTAAACAGGCCACACCAACGTAACTCGAGAGTGCCAACGCTGCTTCTCATACGCCGCAACCATCAAAATGGGAACCGAATTGATTGCTTCCAACTCAAGCGTCGAAACTACCGGATCCAACAATGTATCTTCCAAACGTATCAGTGACCTTTCTTGAAGACAGACACCTTCTCACTGCCGACCATACCATAACTCTCGTTGCTGTGACGTGACCTCCGAAACCTTCGTTCCTGATCGATAAATGGGGAACAAGTAGTTAACTGGCATTTGGACAATTGTCTAAACAATCTGTTTCCCGAACTATTAAAAACAGAATTACTTATTTATATTACATTATTTATAATGTATTATGCCCTTTATTTATGTTTATATGTTTTAAATGTTGGTTTTATCTTTATATAGCTTCAAAATTAAACTTTTGTGTTTTGAAAGGTCATAATAAATGTATTTTTGGGACCATCCGAGATGTACTTTCTACTCCAACTGTCTTCTATTGTTCGAGTTACTAGTAACCATAAAATCTCAAAACTATATATATAATATATATATATATATATATATATATATATATTATATATATATATATCAGCATGAAGGTGGACTATTAGAAACGTTGCAATTCATTACAATTCTTTATTTCCTACGTTTCGTAATATCATTAATTTTACCGTGGAAAAAGAGGTGAACGATCAATTACCTTTCTTAGACATTCTTGTCACTAGGATAATGGCTCTTTTAGTACATCTGTTTTTAAAAAGAAAGAAAACTTTTACTGGTCTAGGATCCAATTACTATAGTTCTTGTTTTTAAGATTTTAAACTAAACTCTATTTTTACTCTCCTCCACAGGGCATTTTTTTATTACATCGAACTGGCAATCCTTCCACCAAGAAATTAGTTTCCTTTCTGGATATTTTAGGGATAATTGCTTCCCACAGACTTTGTTTTATAAAAAGCTCCGTTTGTTTCTTACAAACAATTCGCTAATGTCGCCAAACCATGTACAGTACCAAAATTAGCTTTTTATGCCAAATTCCCGTTCTTACATGATGACTCCTTTCGGAAAAAGTTTGCACAAATTATTCATAAACATTATGGTGCCATTAATCTAAAATTAATTCCAATAAACCCGCTAACAATCGGTTCCTTTTTCAGATATAAAGATCGATTGGACCCTCTCTTGACCTCCAACGTGGTCTATAAGTATACTTGCCCTAAGTGTAACTCTGGGACATATGTCGGATCCACGAGGAGGTTACTGCGGGTCAGAATCGACTCTCATCGGGGATTAAGTTTCCGTACTGGCTGTAGGCTCTCCAATCCCGAACACTCTAATATAAGAAACCATTCGAAAAATTGTAAATATATATAGAAAGAAGTCATTTCCAAGTCAATAGGCCAGCGAACAATGCATATGAACTGCCTATCCTGGAGTCATTATTTATTAAACAACTGGTTCCCCAGTTAAATACCCAGACCTCCTCCACACAACTGTACCTGAGCTAACTTTTATTTGTTCTGTCATTCTGTCTCTTGCCTTCTCGGCACAAGGTTGGTTAGCGGTCTTTGGTCTTTTTATTTTTATTTTTTTTTTTGTTTTCGTTTCTGTATGTTTTTTTAATTGTGTTGTAATTTACAAATGTTGAATTTTAGAGTAATTTTTAAAGTAATTTTAAGTAATTTTAAATTAATTTTATTTATTGTTTAACAGATTCCCTGAAGATGTAATAATGATATTACGAAACGTAGGAAATAAAGAATTGTAATGAATTGCAACGTTTCTAATAGTCCACCTTCATGCTGATGTGTCCTACTGGCCGTCGCCTTCCTCTGTCTCCTGATATATATATATATATATATATATATATATATATTATATATATATATATATATATATATATATATATATATATATATATATATATATATATATATATATATATATATATATATATATATATATATATATATATATCATCATCATCAAAATATCTACTGAAATGGCTTCTAAGGAGCAGGTGAAAGGATTCACCATGATACTCTTTGCCTTTTGTTGGGGCCATATTTACTATAAACCATTTTGGCATATCCCTACGAACTGTTACTTCATTATGCAAAAATCTGTCTTGGCCAGGAATGAAAAAAATGAAAAATAAGTATTTTTCATATACACTTTAACCTTCGTATATAAGTCAACGAGAGTCAAATTTATGTATTTAGAATTGGAATAAAAGTTAAAATCCGTTTAAATGCAGTTATATGAGCGTGACACTGTTGAAAAAAAAAAGAAGGTAGGATGATTCAAAGACCCTCATAAAATAGGGAAATACGATAATTTTCCAGCAAACAAAATAACATCCTTCCATTGTCATGCTGCCATTGTAGAAAAAATATAAAGTATGAAATACAATAAAGCCTTTGTGCGTTCTGGACTCCAATATAAAAGAAAATATTGACTTCGTTTAGAACGTTACTCTCAATTTAATACACTTACAGCGGCGGATATTCAGCATTACTTTTAGATGTATTCATTTGGGGAAACTATAACTATTTATTTAGCCCCATGACTTATAGAACGTAAGGGGGCGATTGAGGAATAGCAATTGCACTTTGTTTCTATTCATTTATGCGTTTATTATTTTTTTTTTTTTTATATATTTTTTTTTTTTGCTCTATCTCAGTCCTCCAATTCGACTGGGTGGTATTTATAGTGTTGGGGGGTTCCGGGTTGCATCCTGCCTCCTTAGGACTCCATCACTTTTCTTACTATGTGTGCCGTTTCTAGGATCACACTCTTCTGCATGAGTCCTGGAGCTACTTCAGCCTCTAGTTTTTTCTAGATTCCTTTTCAGGGATCTTGGGATCGTGCCTAATGCTCCTATGATTATGGGTACGATTTCCACTGGCATATCCCATATCCTTCTTATTTCTATTTTCAGATCTTGATACTTATCCATTTTTTCCCTTTTTTTCTCTTCAACTCTGGTGTCCCATGGTATTGCGACATCAATGAGTGATACTTTCTTCTTGATTTTGTCAATCAACGTCACGTCTGGTCTGTTTGCACGTATCACCATATCCGTTCTTGATAACCATAGTCCCACCAGAGGATCTTTTGCGTTTTGATTCATTTTCTATCACTCCCTCAGGTTGGTGCTCGTACCACTTATTACTGCAAGGTAGCTGATGTTTCTTGCAACAGGCTCCAGTGGAGGGCTTTTGCCACTGAATCATGCCTCTTTTTGTACTGGTTCTGTGCAAGTGCCGGGCATTCACTTGCTATGTGGTTTATGGTTTCATTTTTCGTATTGCACTTCCTACATATGGGAGAGATGTTATTTCTGTCTATCGTTCTTTGAACATATCTGGTTCTTAGGGCCTGATCTTGTGCCGCTGTTATCATTCCTTCAGTTTCCTTCTTTAGCTCTCCCATCTGTAGTCATTGCCATGTGTCATCACTGGCTAGTTCTTTAGTCTGTCTCATGTATTGTCCGTGCATTGGTTTGTTGTGCCAGTCCTCTGTTCTGTCTGTCATTCTCCTGTCTCTGTATATTTCTGGGTCTTCGTCTACTTTCATTAGTCCTTCTTCCCATGCACTTTTTAGCCACTCGTCTTCACTGATTTTCAGATATTGCCCCAGTGCTTTGTTCTCGATGTTGACGCAGTACTCTATACTTAGTAGTCCTCTCCCTCCTTCCTTTCGTGTTATGTATAGTCTGTTCGTATTTGCTCTTGGGTGTAGTGCTTTGTGTATTGTCATATGTTTCCAGGTTTTCTGATCTATGCTGCGGAGTTCTGCCTTCGTCCATTCCACTATTCCTGCGCTGTATCTGATTACTGGCTCTGCCCATGTGTTTATTATTTTTATTATTATTATTGTTATTATTATTATTATTATACTTATATATATGTCTATATATATATATATATATATATATATATATATATATATATTATATATATATATATATATATATATATATATATATATATATATATTCACATATCCACAGGTGATAAATAATAAACAAGGTGTAGTCCTGTCCGGTTTCGGCTTTATTTTCAAGCTATTCCTCTAGTTCCCCATGGCAACAGGTGGGAGCGAAGTTGGCTACCAGATTGATAGGTGAGTACACAACTCACTTGTCCGGTTTCGGCTTTATTTTCAAGCCATTGTCAAAGGCTTGAAATAAAGCCGAAACCGGTCAGGACCTACACCCTGTCTATTATTTTTCACCTGTGGATATATGTGACAAACGAATCACCTGCTAAATTGATTATAAATGTAAAAATAGCTAAACACGAAAGATATTAATGTCTAATCTATAGTAACTAAGGCGCCACTGAAATGAACAGTGATGTATCTGGTGCCATTTAATTCCATGTTCAGTCCCGATAGCAAGGGCCAGTTGAAAAGGGGTAGGAAGCGGTTCATATGTAAAAAGAATAAATAAATGTGAGATATTAGCATCAAGTCCATAGTTTTTGAGGTCGTTGAGATGATTGGTGACACTCCCGATGCCCTATAGGTCTAGTATATCCTAGTTTAACCAGACCACTGAGCTGATTAACAGCTCTCCTGTGATGGCCCCGAAGGATTAGATTTTTTATATGTTGCTAGGAACCAATTGGTTACTTAGCAATGGGACTTACATCTTATTGTGGGATCCGAACTACATTATAATATCGAGAAATTAATTTCTTATCACCAGAAATAAATTCCTCTAGTTCCCCATGGCAACAGGGGGGAGCGAGTTGGCTTCCAGATTGATAGGTGAGTACACAACTCACTTGTCCAATCAGGAACTCGGGTGTACTACAAATTCAAGTTCAGCCCCCATAGTGAGGGTGGATGAGAAAGGGGTGGGAATGTGGTGACGTAGAAATAACCAAAAACGACAGATACTAGTGTCTAATCCATAGTTTTCATAGTTGCTGAGTTGAATAGTGACACTCCTGATGCCCTTTAATTCCAAGTTCAGCCCTGATAGGAAGGGGATGTGTGAAGGGGGTGATATGCAAAGATAAGTGAAAACAAAAGATATTAATGTCTCATCTATATTTTTTTAGGACGTTGAGATTCCATGTCCAGCCCCGATAGGAAGAGGGATGAGAAGATGTGGAAAGGGTGACATGTAAATAAAATCAAAAGTGACAGATCTGAGTGTCTAATTCATAGTTTTCAAGGTTGCTGAGATGGATGTGACACTCCCATTGCCCTTCAAGTCCAAGTTTAGCCCTGATAGGAAGTTGGGGCCGGAAGGTGTTGACATGTAAAATAACCAAAAATTACAGATATTAGTGTCTAATTTATAGTTTTCAAGGTCGCTGAGAGGGCTAATGATACATCCAATGTCCTTTGAGTAAGTTCAGTCCTGATAGGAAGGCGAAGTGAGGCGTTTTAGAGTTTTCCTGGCACTGCTTGGTTGCTCAAGTAGTATCTCTCCTCTCTCTCTCTCTCTCTCCTCTCTCTCTCTCTGTATATATATATATATATATATATATATATATATATATATATATATATGATATATATATATATATATATATATATATATATATATATATATATATTATTATATATTATATATATTTTTATTATTATATACATATATTATATATATATATATCTCTATTTATATATATATAAATAAATATATGTATATACATACATATATATATTATATATTATATTAGGTCTACCTATATAATAATATATATATATATGATATATAGATATTGTGTGTGTGTGGTGTGTGGTGTTGTGTGTGTATGGCCACATGTATGTATATATATATAATATATATTATATATATATATATCTATATATATATATATGTGTGTGTGTGTTGTTTGTGTGTGTGTATACCACATTTATGTATATTATATACATTAACATATATATATATATATAATATCTATATATATATATATATATATATATAGATATATATATAGTTATGTGTGTGTTGTGTGTGGGTTTGCCTCTTAAACAGGTCCAATGGCAAAGGTAACAAATTGTAAGAATATTTCCAAACGGTGGCTTTCGCTCGATTTATTTTGTGAGGACTTGGCATTGCATACGAATCATCCATTTATGTGGTCTCCGATATCACGCTATACTTTATCAAGTATGCCTTGATGGAAACGAATAGAACCGTAAACTGAAAGAACGAAACGACCAAAAAATGAACATTGTATGGTTCTCTAAAGAAACAAAGACGTAATGTACTTTTATGATTTTCGAAGCAACTGAAGGGGCATAATTGAATTTTATTCCAACCACAATTTATTTTACCGTGGAGTAAAAACAAAATAAAATAGAAATAAGTGTAACGCTTACAGTGTATCGCGTATGTCACCATGGAAAGGCCATAATAGTGAATCTCCGGTACCCTGGTTGAAGGATAGGGGTTGGAGGGGGAGGCTGGGTTAGTCTGATGCAGTGTAAGTTATTCTAACAATATTTAAGTATATATGCAAAATGTAATTTTATTTGAAACGCAATACTTTCCTCCTGTACAGCAAAACATTCCTAAGATGTGGAACGATTAGATTCTGTATTAAACAGCCGTTCTGCCAGGATCGTAACAGGGCATACACAAACACGACACTAATAATGTTGATAACAAACAGCAACAAAGTAAGTTTTATTATTTAATTTGTATAAGAGCTTCTCTCTCTCTCTCTCTCTCTCTCTCTCTCTCTCTCTCTCTCTCTCTCTCACTGTTAAGTAATTTTAATCTCTTGCACTGCAACGTGAAAATTTATTATAACTAATTATCAAAAAGACGCTGATCACAGCCTTGACCAAATAAAGAATGAAACTGAGAAAGTAAATGTAAAGCCGTCCTCTCCTCCCAGCCGCCCACAAATAAACATGTTTGACCAGAAAACGTTATGGGCTCCTTTCGTGCAAAATGACATTAATTACAAACTTAATTCTTTCCCTAATATGAAAATTCTTCGATCTCTGGGGTCATTTTTTTTTTTTTTTTTTTTTTGGTTTGAGTCACAAATTCCTTGATCAAAATAATGTTGTCTTTTTCTGTGCTCGGGCACCAAAATTCAGCCGTCATTAGACAGCGCGTGTCCTCTGTCCTGTCTTCCTTCGAAAATATAAACAAGATCTGCTTTAACTTTATGAAAGCTTAATCTTCCTCACCAGAGTAATTACACTTCCAGTGACATGCATATCCGTGTATGAAATAACCCTCAGTAACGGTTTCCTTTATTGCTGTCCATGATGAAAGTGGCGAGAGACTGACGTAACCTCTGGACCTCCACAGCAAGACAATTGTCCGACTTACGAGCTCCACATTATCGTTTACTGAAGGCAGTTATAAAATGTTTGCATATGGTTTGGAGCATAACAAACAATTACTGATGTAGCCAGTATTTTATATTTTGGCCCGTGCATAATATCCTTCCTTCTGCGGTTAACTTTGCATCAGGTAGCCATTTATTAGTAGCATAAATAGTTAAGATGATTTCGTACTATAATAGATGTGATAGCTGTCATTACTTTTTATTACCCGTAGGGGATAGCGCCGTACGTGTACCTCACGTGGTGCACTGTAGCCATTACTTAGATTCTTTGCAGCGTCCCTTCGGTCACTAATTGCAACCCCTTTCATTCCTTTTACAGTACCTCCATTCATATTCTCTACTTCCATCTTGCTATCTCCCTTTAGTAACGTTTATTTAATAATGCAACTGCCAGGTTTTCCTCCTGTTGCACCTTTTCAACCCCCTACTTTCAATTTCCGTTTCAGCGCTAAATGACCTCATAGGTCCCAGCGTTAGGCCTTTGTTATCGTATTACTGTGTCTTAAAAGAGGTAAATGATTCGTTTTCGTTTCTGTTTTTTCATGTCAGAAAAGCCAAATAATTCTCAGAAAACGTTTTTTTATTGCTAAAGGCTTCTTAACAAAAAATAATAATAAAAAAAGTAACTTCTTGGCACTCCACCTTTTGAGTGCCTAGGTGCTTGCCATTTATTCATTCTTAGGCGCGAAAGAGATAAAAATATGAATAGCTTTTCGCGTTTGTGTACCTGTCCCGGTCTGCCACCAGTACAGTTGTTACTAGAATTTATTTTTTCTATGCGCCAATTACCGCACCTTTTGACTATATAAACTACATATATGTTCTGTAATGAATACATCTTTCAAGAGAGAGAGAAATTTATCATTCTGGAAAGTACAATATGTAGTAATCCATGATCCAAGGGCATATAATCTCTGTGGTACTCGAGCTTTCTATAAATATTAAGGAATGAACACATCATCACATTTTCTTTTCGTTATTGGAGCATAAACTCAGAATCTCAGTATTGATATTACACTTTTAAATTTATACCCGGCCCCCAACACATACTCACATATACTTGTACATATATATGATGTATATATATATATATATATATATATATATATCTATATATATATATATATATATACAGTATATGTATATATAAACTTATGTCTAATTTTTTTTTTTACTTTTTTTAGCAAATTTCTTTTTATTCACAAACTTTACTTTGGGAATAAGTTATACAGAAGGTGAATTATAATTGATAAGTAGTCTTAACGAATCCTGGCTGTTGTAGATGTACTTATCACTTATAAATCCTCTTGGGAGTGAGGTATTTTTCCAGGTCATCATGACTAGTATTTTAAACTAAATATGTGTACCTTAATACACACATACATACATATATATATATATATATATATATATATATATATATATATATATATATATATATATATATATAATGTGTGTGTAGTTAACATTTTCTGCTTGATTCATCGAATTGCATCATCAACGTTAAATGCGAGATAAATCAAATACTATTTACAAACGTTGTATAGGTGATATATTTCCACCTTTGTAAGAAAGAAAGAGAAACTGGAAACTCGTATTTCCTCTGAATTCTATTGAGAATAACGCGCCCATTTATTACCTCATTCATCTTTGAAAATCTATTGCTTAACCATCTATAATTATCTATACTCCCGAGAATAGAATGGAAGTCGTTATTTTTGTATAGCATTTGCGCCGAAAACCCTAAAAGCCATTTCCTATCGAAAGGATTTGCTTTCCTGCGTAATATCTTTCAATATACACCAATACGTTTTCTTGTGCTGTAATAAATTAAAGCCTTTAGAAATAGCCGTTCAAAGGAGCCCATTATTACACAGTAGGATTATTCCTAGCATTAGGGAAAGTCCGCTACTTTCCACTTCAAGTATTCACCATCTGGTGGGGAACGTTAATCAAGAGACGTATTCAGCACTCAATACGGTGAATATCTCAAAAAAGAAAAGAAGTAAGTAGCCACAAAGGAGAATACATGTTAAAATTTAAAGAGCTTTGTTGCCAATGAATTGTTGCTCTTTACCTTTGCTCAAACTTTTTTTTTCTTACATCTAACACTGAAGATCATTATCATAAAATCACTTGAATGAGACTCTGGGATTTACAGTTATGTCGATGCAGAACTCAAACTGTTAGGCTAGCGACATAATATTTACTGAATATTTGGGAAATATTTGTCCAAAATAGAAATAGTTCATCTGTAACGCCATCTTTTAGGGAAGATTGGCACTTCACCACAATCATTAAATAAGAAGAACTATGAGGACCTACTATGAGGACCCACCACATGATTCCATTATCTCTGAAGTGTAAATAACGATAATAAAGCCATCAAGATTAAAATGAAAACGCAATAATCAAATATTCACCCGACCTACTCGTAGAAAATATTAACAAAATTAAATTGTATGGAACCACACAAGTCGTATTTGATATTACTGATATATTCTCCGCTTTGCCAGTTTTTTGAAATGAGAGTAAATGGAGACAACAAATTGTAGGGGACCAGAACAGTAATAAATATGAATTTAATGGAACTGTAAAAAGGTGAAAAAGTTCCGCAGCGAAATCCTTGATTGCTTTCCGTATGATGTTTGGTTAATTAAATCCTCCACTTCGAAGAATCCCGAATACCTATAGGAGCGATTCCTTTAAGCATGGAGAAATATACAGCTTCGTAAAAATTGGGTATTCCTCTGTTAGATATACTGTTATAGTTATAAGTTTGTCTTTTCCGCTTGTATATTATCCTTTCTTGTGTAATATATCGATATCTTACATTTTTTTTATTTACCTGCCAGAGTTTCGAAGTAGATACGTAGTTGAAGGTCACTTGTTAAATATCTTATCTTCGTGGCGATTATATCATACTTATAAATATATATATATATATATATATATATATATATATATATATATATATGTGTGTATGTATATGTATGTATGTATGTATGTAGTATGTATGTATGTATGTATATGTATATATATATATATATATATATATATATATATATATATATATATATGTATATATATATATATATATATACATATATTATATATATATATATATATATATATATACATATATATATATATATATATATATATATATATATATATAATCTATTCCATTAAGCGAATTCCACAAGAAAATGATAGTCAGAAATCCAAGCGCTTTCGTCTTTACTCAGACATTGTCAAGGAGTTAATGAGGTACAATTGGAGAGAAAAGGTCTCAGGTACAACACAAGATCAAGAATACCAGATTGTTAATTGTCAAAAGGGTAAAAATTAAAAGAAATAATCCAGGATTATCGGATATCACACGTCACAAACCTAAACAGATTGACCCTAACCGAAATTACAAAGTTTCTTTACAGTCCAAAACATGTAAAAACTGAATATATTAATTTTGTTGCTTAAATTTATCTACAATTTTTTTCATTATGAAAGCATCAAGTTTAAATAAACCAAGACTTAATTTAGAACATTGCTATTATTTGATTTGATGAAACAAGATTCATCAATGTCTGAGTAAAGACGAAATAAAGCGTTGGATTTCTGACTAACATTTTCCTGTGGAATTCGCTTATTTATGAAATCACGTGCATCTACTGTGATTTTTTTGAGCATACATATATATATATATATATTTATATATATATATATATATATATATATATATATATATATATATATATATATATATATATATATATTTGTAAGATCATGCATTACTAATAAGTGAATTACATGTATGAGCAAATGTAAAGGTGTAGTGGGGTTCAGAACAGGAGTGAAGGGCGATCAATATATCTCACTTTTTAAGGCAATATAAGTAGGAATGGTTAAGGACATATATACTATGATGAAAAACAACCCGGAGTTAGACACATGTGTAAAGAATAAAGAGTAAAAGATGCAAATGAGTATTTTAAGATTTTCCAATGTATAGGCTAGAAGAAAGGAACAGGTGAATAACACATGAGTAGAATTTATCAGAGTTCTTGAGGCAGCTCCTTGGAAATGAACTTATAAGAAAGTAAAGCCAGACAGTTAAAAACATCTATAAGCATGGAGAGACCACAGGAGCTGATGAGATTGCAGTGAGGCACTGCAGTATGGTAGTGAAATGTAGCTGACTAAGGGGTGGTAAGATATGTCTGGATGAAGGAAAGGTTTAAAAGGAATAATTTTTTTTCCATACAGGTAAAGATTACAAGGAAGATGTATAGCGGTGTATAGCACTGAATAGTGTACCATAGAAAGAGTGTTAGGATTTTTGGTAAAGGAAACAATACAAGAAAGGTGAGTTGATCGGTGAAGAAGTGTTGGTTTAGGCAGTACAGAGGGAGAATGGATTAAGCATTTCTTATGAAATTTTAAGTATGGTATATTAAAAAAACACATGCTGAGAGTGAATGTGACTGTGAAGTTGTGCTAGAGTAAACAGGAGAGGGTTGGTTTTATGTAAGAGCAGGTCTTGGGCTAAAGTATGTTCTTCCACTTCTGTTAAATGTCATATTACATAGACTGATGCAACGAGTCAAAGAAAAGAGTTTAAATGTTGGTGCAAAGAATGGGAATGGTATGGAACTGGTTGTTGGTTGCAGGTACAGTACTGATTGTGAATAATGAAGAGTAGCAAAAGAGTTTTGTCTAATAATTTGAGTTCTTACAAGATGAGAAAGTTATGAGTAAAGGTGAGCTGGAGTGAAGGCTGTTAAGTGAGTGGAAACCAGGATGATCTATAGTGAATGTTAATATGGGTGGTGGAAGAATATGTGGACAAGAACTGGGGTGTCTATGGATAACCAAGGTTTTGATCTATGAATGTGTCATTGAGCTAATTCATATTTTTAAAAATTTATTTCAAATGAGGGAAGAAAGATGGAAGCTATTGAGTTAATTATATCTTTAATAATGTAATGCAAGAACTGAAATGATCAGTGATAGGGGGATACGTGTAAAATGTTTAGTTTAGGTAAAAGGAATGAAATAACACTCCCTTGAGAAAGAATAGTAAGGGTGAATAAGGTAAAGAATAGTGAAAAACTAAAGTCAAATTAAGCAAAGGGCAAGCTAAATAGTCTAATATTCCATACATTGGTGCAGTAAGATCTTTATTGCCATTAGGACATGACTCATGGAATAGCATTCAAACTATAATTAACAGACTATCAGTTTGTGAATACATGCTTTCAGGAGATTATCAGGCGACAGTTAGCAGGATGGAGTGAGAAATAATTCCACAAACAACTTCGGGTGTTGGTGAGATAATGATGAAGGGCAGAAGGAGAAGGCTAGAACATGTTCTTCATACTGTTCTGGGAGAATACGGCATGAGTGTCAAGTGGACCCCTTAGGGCATTAGAAGAGATAAAAACATGGGCCCTCTTGGGCGAAACCTTTGATGGTGATGAGATAACCTTTCTGCCAGGAAGTATTAGCAACTGTAGGCAGTAATTCAAGATATGTAAATAAAAGACATGAAGTTGATCCAAGCAGATTTGTGTAACTCCATTGTAAACGTTACTTTTGCCAGATATTGATCTCATTTTGATAGAGTGGTTCATGGTATCAGGTTTCTGTTTTCTAATAGTAAGCAGTTATGACTTGGACCATCGATGGCTGGTCTCTTCTTTGTCACTTTTTCATAATTTGTATTTCAACAGTGGTCTTGTACATTCACAATTGATCCCTGGTCCTCTCTACATACCGAGAGCGACGAGATTCGCTGAACAGCAGCACCAAAAGTGCCTCGCTGTCGAACCTCTCAGTTCCAGAGGTCCTTTATTCCTCACATTGTTGGACTGTGGAACAGCCTCCGGAGGATGCCGTCCAATTGGAACTTCGAAAGTTCAAGCGAAAATGCAGTGCATTGCTACCCTGATACTATTCTTCTTGCATTTTGATACATTTTTATTTTATCTTCATTCATTATCTTTATAATAAGTGGTTTTCCTCTTTCTGTTTTTCCCTTTACTTCCTCTTACCTCTTCCTATGAACACCATTTCTTTGGAAGCTTGAATTTCAAGTCAATGGCCCCTGTGGGCTCCTTTCACATGAATATGATTCATCTACTGAATATCATAATAATAATAATAATAATAATAATAATAATAATAATAATAATAATAATAATAATAATAATAATATAATAATAATAATAATAATAATAATAATAATAATAATAATCTAGCAAATATGGGTCTTGACCTTGTTTATCTTGAAACATTAGCCTAAGAGAAGGAAAATTTTGCAAACGTAATGTGACTTGATCTCAAGGATGTCCCAATAAACTGACCTATGCTCTCTCTCTCTCTCTCTCTCTCTCTCTCTCTCTCTCTCTCTCTCTCTCTCTCTCGTTTTGTTCTAATTTCATCAGATTTACTGTTTCATCTCATTATATCATTTTTATATCATCAAGTTTTGATTGTTTGGAATCCTGAATTTTCTTTCAACGAATCTTGTCTCTGAACTTTGGCTTGAGATATGTTTGAGAGAAGTTTAATCATGTTTTCCTCAAAGGAACTTCTTCAACTGAGCGAAAGCAATATCAACAGAATTCTCTCTAGATGGGATGTCTTTGATTTATATTTACTTTAAAATAAGTTCATTCCTTTGGAGGAACCCTGGAGTTTTTTCCTTCTCTGACTGAGGGTAGCCCAGTACCTTCTGCGGATACTACCGAAGCCAATCACGATTAGGTATCCATTGTATTCAGCAAGATGTCGTCTGGGTATATATTGTCAGCTTTAAATACAAGTACTATCAATGATAAGGCTAAGTAGGTATCCAATGAGATAGAGGGACTATGAATATGAATTTCTGATATCGCATGTTCATTTAATTATTTTAGCAGGAAATATATTTAATAGACAAATGTGACTAAGAAAGTTTCATCGAAATAGAAAAAAATCCACCGAATTTCCTCGATCAAATCTCTCAATAGAGGGCGCCAATACGGCCGAGTTTCATTCAATGCCTAAATCGTGGCGGATAAATGCTTTTTGCTCCGAAGTTTTTGTCGTCTTAATGAAATCGTTTTCCTCTCACCAATAATGAAAAGAACTTTTTTAAAGAGAATTACAATTACCATATTTTAGAGTTCTAATGGAATTCACTCTTGTCCTACCGGTGTAAACATGGAGCAATTAAAGTATGACACAACGGGAAAATTTTTGCAATGTTTTTATATATAATATATATATATATATATATATATAGATATTATATATATAATATATTTATAATATTAATTATTATATGTATAAAAATATACAATAATATATATATATATCTAATATATATATATATATCTATATATATAAATTATATGATATATATATATATATATAATATAGAAAGGGCTACATACTGCGTGGTTATCAGTTCATCATCATAATATTCAGAAAAGAAACACGGGCCCATATACTGAAAATTTAAGTCATTAAAAATACCAACTAGTGGTCAGTGTTTTATATAACATGGCTTTATGCATGTATGAATGCATGCATGAAGTCAATAATATATACAATTAGCTATTATTTCAAATTTAAAAGAAAATATATTTATTCAGTTGTATTAATATTCGTATTGCTCTCTCTCTCTCTCTCTCTCTCTCTCTCTCTCTCTCGCAGAATACCTGTTTCTGAGGCCTTTCGTGGTGTATTACTGCACGAGCTGCCTCATAAGTTCTTTTTGGCATTTACCTTCTTACTACACGTATTTTCGAATCTGTGATGCACTCTTTATTTTAGCATTCATACCATACATGGCACTGAACGCTTTAACGAGCGTGTCCTAAAATATGTCCTTAATTTCGTCAAAACACAAACTTTTACGTTATAAAATCATTTTACGTAAAACAGTTTTAACCAGTATAAGTGAGCAACCGGACTCCTAATACTATGTATACTGTTAACTCCTTATGGCGTAGAATTAAATGATCGAAAATAGTAGGTCGGAGACATTATCTTCAGAGGGGGATGTTTGTGTGGAGGGATGTTTGTGTGGAGGGATATTTGTGTGGAGGATTTGTTTGTGTGGAGGGAGGGAGTGGGGAGGGGGGGAGGCTGGGGTAAAACTCTAACCCTTTCTTAACATTTCTAGACAATTATATTTGGGAAGTTCGTTGCGCAGCAAACATATACTTTAATTAAGTCTTCTACGCAAAACGTAGTTTATATTCACATATGTATTTTACTCTGTTAATACAAAGTTTGCGGGAGATAGACTCGACGATAAACCATCAACACATCTTTAATAAGAAAAAGCAGATAATCATTATATTTACTTACTATGAGAATGGTGCAACTGGAAAGTCCAATCCCGCGAGATCTCGGTTCCCTTTGTGGATGAGGTTCTTATTTTCTGTTCTGTTTCATAATCAACTCTGACGCAATCTGCTTAGCAATCAAGAGTTGAAAAGATTAGTCGTCTTTTCTAAGCAGAACGACTTGGCTCTGGCATTGGCTGATGGCCATATCAGCTCACTTCTGGAATTCTCTAAATTTGATCATTTCCAGTAGATTAGGTTCCACGCTCGTTTCGGGTAATGTTGGGAATGTAGTCCATGGAAGATTAATTTTCCATAGTGTAGGTCGCTGGTGGTGTATTGGTACATCCGTGAAAATGATGGCCTCTCATGAGGTCCAGTCCTACAGCAATAATCTGAAACAAGCTGCACGTCTAAGGTCTCGCTCATGTCTTCAAATGATACAACGTGATTTTACCGCTGTTCACTACCCTTGTATTAATGTTCATTCTCATCTTCTTGAAAATCTTAGATATTTTACTAGTATAAACTAAGAAATTTTATGTTCCAAGTAGAACTATCAAATTTCAGAATGATGATCAACTGTGAGTTGTAGATTCTTGTTGAAGGGTATATGTCATGAACGACCAAGTAAGATCAAGGTTGTATGGCAAAGTGGTACTTTATCATGTGGATTTGCTGAGAGACGCATCGACACTGATTATAAAAATGAAGTTAAGAAAGCAACGAAGTTGTGGTTTTGGTGCACAAAATTAAAGCTCCTTTCCGATCTATTACATTCACTCTCTCTCCTGTAGCTAATGAATGGTCTTCCATGGCGGTCTACTTCATTGCAGTTATCATCCTCGGGCGCTCACAAAATTTGTTTCCAACTCAGACAGCCAAAGAAAGGGTATTATAATCTAGACCGAGTATGAAAATCCAGGCAGGTGGGTTTCCAGTTACGCACAAATCAAGTCGATATACGAGCCATTTTCTTCTCACCTTAAAATTTTTGCGGGTGTTTCTGGATATTTTGAGAATTTGGGTTTTGTAACATTGTATCAAATTCGACGGTTTGTATTCTGCAGACAATTAAAGAAATATTTAGGTGCTGTGTCAGTAGGTTTTACAAATGTCCTTCTACCTGTGTTTAGTTAAACATAAGTAGGACTGTTGTAAGATGTAGGGTTTGAGTTTTACCTCAGCATAATGGATGATGATGTATCCGGCATATTTCTTCATTATCATTATCTGTTCATAAAAACATTGTATCATTCTCAAGAGACTTTAGCTATTTATGCCTTCATTTGCAGCACTAAAATGTGTAAACATTCTTCCATGATCATTCTCTTTAATGTTCGTTTATTGGGCAATAATCTAATATGTCCATTACAACCATTCATTTTGAGTCCACTCTCTCTCTCTCTCTCTTTTTCTCTCTCTCTCTTCAACCTCGCAGCGAATGACTTAGTTATGCTGCTATTTTTTAATTATCTGATTTTTTATTGAAGTGATGTATCCTCATTACAGCTGAACAAATTTTTGAAAAAAAAAGAATAGAGAGAAGACATATATGAATACCCATTGGGAAATTGACAGAAAAGAGGCAATATTATTCCAGTCTTAATTCAACTGAGAGATGCAATGACTCCCAACCAAAGAGAATCAGTATTATTTCTCTGACAATAATGGAGTAAATGTTGTCCTCTGATTGCAGATAAATTGCTCACAACGCAAGCGGAGCGTCTCGTTTAGGCAATTTTGGCATAGCAACTCTGGCTGTATTGCTTAGTAAATAAGCTCAGATTAAAGAATTTCAAGTAAAACCCTTTCTTCTGTTTCCAGCAAGTTTAAAAAGTTTATTTCTTATATATCTTTTGGGTGACAATTTGTCTGACAACATCCCAACAATATTTGTCCTATAAAAAACTTCATTCGGCACTAACTGTTCAGTATAGAACTGTACGTAACTGGGAGAAAGAATTATAAAGAGGAGTTTTATTTATTTTCAAATACTGTTTTAGACGTTGATGAATGTTTTCATTGCGATTCCTTGTATGATTAATATTTAGGAAGAGTCTGAGGCTTACAAGCTTACAAGTCAGCTATCGTGGTGGAGACGGGTTGTTATCGACTCGTAAGTGTAAACCTGAATTGAAAGCAAAATACACAGCAGAGGCGATATCCTCTTGCATCTCTCTTGGCAGCCGAATGGTCAAGTCGACTATCCACAACCGTCTAAATCAAAGACCCAGGTTCAAATCCTGGCCGGGCAGATACATTTGACAGCTATAGTTTATCGTTACATATATAATCTCTCTCTCTCTCTCTCTCTCTCTCTCTCTCTCTCTCTGTACTATATATATATATATATATATATATATATATATATATATATATATAATATATATATATATATATATATATTTATATATATATATATATATATATATATATATATATATATATATTATATATATATATATATTATATATATATATATATATATATATATATATCTATATATATGCTGAAGCTAAATTCCAGTGTCTCTCTCTCTCTCTGTGTGTGTGTGTGTGTGTGTGTGTGTGTGTGTGTGTTTGTGTGTAGATGGCCTGATTGTATTCGCAAAAAAAAAGAAAAAAAAAAAAAATGTAATTTCTATTGCACTGTCAGTGATGTTGATATTATACCTTGCAAGTTCTGCAATAATGTTAATGACACCAGTTCACGAAGCGTATCATTTGCAGTTTGTATCAAGAGCATCATCTTTGTGAGAGAACCTCTCTTCTCCTATTTAGGAACAAATAGACGAAGGTCAGAGACGCAGAAAATTAGTATTTAGGGTAATAGATCTTGAGGGCCATCATTGTTTCTTTAGCGATACTGGGAAGGACGTAGTTAGGAAATTAGTATGGATGGAAGTTATGAGGGTTAAATGTAGAGGTGAAAAAGTTTGAGACACGTATTTCAATGCTTCAACCTGGATCCTTTAACAACGCGTTGTATGAGTTAAGAAAGTCGTAAAGAAGGTCATTAAAGAAAGCAAATCGTTCAAGTTAGCAGTAATTGTTTCTGGCAGTCGTAGAATCCACGAGCCAAGTGCTCTTTATGGAGAGTCGATCCTTTGACTCTCTGTTTTGAGTGCACAAGTCTTGTTCAAAATGGGCTGTCATGCTTTGTGACACAATATAATACTTAAACGAGGTGTTATAGTAATCTGTAACTATAGGAGTGACATGAAAACGAGAGAAGATCCCTGATATAAAAACATTCTATTTAGATATAAAGGATAAAAATATTAACAAATTTGTATTGATAAGAAGGAAAGAATTAATCTCGAAAATATATTAAGATACAGATTAGTACCAGAGCTTTTTATGTTCTGTTATTATTGTAATATTATAAATCAATATTATAATAAATATATATATATATATATATATATATATATATATATATATATATGTGTGTGTGTGTGTGTGTGTGTGTGACTGGTAAACATGTTCTGTTACAATAGAATTCCATCTAATAAAAGGAGCCCATAAAAATGCCAAAATATAGAGAGAAAATACTATATTTCAGAGACTGCTGTCTCCCTCTTCAGGTAGATGAATGAGAAAAGTTACAGAAAAGGTGGTATTTATACCAAGAGATCCATCCACAGGTAAGCCAATTTAGGTCACTCCCGCTGATAATCTTCCTTTAATCCTCTTAAACGTTGGTTGAATGAAAACTTTGTCAATAAGATCTGAATCGCATGCGCCCTTTGAAATGTTCATTACCTGTCTCTGTTTAATCAAGGCCGATTCCATCATTTGACTCTTGTACTGGCAGTTGCTGCTATAAATTATACAGGGCAAATTCCAGTTTATTCTGTGGTTATGTTCATTTACATGGTTGAAACTAACTGAGTTCTGTTGTCCATACCGAACTGACTGTTTGTGTTGTATTAATCTCTGGGGAAGTGATTTTCCTGTAAATCCGATGTAAGATTGGTCACAGTCCAGGCATGGGATTTCGTAAACGCCTGTGCCCTCGGGGGATGTCTTTTGTTGGACGTTAATCAGGGATTTGGCTAAGTAAATGCAAAATGGTTAGATTTTCTAAGGGTCTGGGTCACCGTCTTAATCCTGTCCAAGTGTGGAATTTTTATTTTATTGTTGGGTGTCTCTCTGGTCTTGCTTTGTGAATTGCTTTCTCAATCATATGGGCAGGATACCTTAAAGACGAAAGCTGCTTACGAATTAGTTCAAATTCTTTTTCCAGGAAATCTGAGGAACAAATTCGTAGGGCTCTTGAGAATAGGTTGCTGGCTACGCCTATCTTTATAGGAATGTCGTGATAGCTAAAATAGTGAATGTATGAAAGTGAGAACGTTGGTTTTCTGTATATGGTAAAATTGTGTTCTGTCGTGTCTCTGATTATTAAAACATCAAGAAAAGGAATTTTGTTGTCTGTTTCCCATTCAACTTTAAATTTGATGCACTAATGCGTTTAATTTTGAAAGGAATTCTAAAATTGCCCCATCTATTATCCCAAAATGTTAGAATATCATCTACATATCTCATCCACAGCATGTTTTTAGGTTTTATTGCATTTATTACAGTAGTATTCCATGTACAGATTGGCTAAAACTGGACTTAAAGGACTACCCATACTACACCCGAATTTTTGCTTACAGAGTGATTCCCCGAATGAAAATACGTTATTAGATACACATAATTCAACTAACGATATTATTTTGTCAAGCACCAATGGGAAAATATCTGAATAGGGGGCTAATTTTTCCCTCAAAAACTGAAGAACCTCCTGTGCTGGTACTTTTGTGAATAGGGAATCTACATCAAGGCTTAAAAGTTTTATGTTGTGAAGGGGTATATGTGCTTTTCTGAATTAAACAAAAATTTTCCGAATGTTTAATATCACTGGGAGAAAGTGCCTAAAAAGGGGGATAGAAGGCCAGCTAACCATTTAGAAATTTTGTAATTGAAAGCTCCGGCACAAGAAACGATGGGTCTGAATGGAAGATTGCCTTTGTGAGTTTTGGGAAGGCCATAAAAGTAGGGTAGTTTAGGATTAATTACTTTAAATTACTCTAATAGTTCAATGCTCTTTTGTCTTGGCCAATTAATCTTCTTTTCCGAAAAAAAATTCTGTGGGGACGTTTTGAAGGGGATTTTTCGTCAGTTTGTCGCAAGTGTTTGTGTCGATAAGACTTCTACCTCGACAAAATCAACCAACTCCTTATAAATTTACCTGCAGCTACGTTCAACAATACGTTCAAATGGAAAGCGAATAAAAAATAGACGGCTCATAGATACTGGGCGATATTGTCACATTCCTCACAGAGACTGACATTAAGAAAGAGGATTCCGTTTTTCAATGGAGCTCTGACCGGAGTCATCAGTTCTCTGCTCCTCCTGAAAACATTCGGTTGTTATTTGAGTCATTCGTTCCTATATAACTTTAGAAGATGCGTGTAGTGGTTGTTTTGTATTTCTTCATACTAATGATATAACAGAAAGGCTTTTCTATCCACTTGGTTTTAATTTGCACTCTTTTATTACTTTTAATCGAAACGACTGCTGATAAACAGCTGTGCTCGTGTATATATATATATATATATATCTATATATATATATATATATATAATATTATATCTATATATATATATATGACGGTAAAAATGTTCTGTAACAACAGAATTCCATCTAATAAAAGGAGCCCATAAAAACACCAAAATGTAGAGAGAAAAGTACTATATTTCAGAGACTGCTGTCTCTCTCTTCATATACCTGAAGAGAGAGACAGCAGTCTCTGAAATATAGTACTTTTCTCTCTACATTTTGGTGTTTTTATGGGCTCCTTTTATTAGATATATATATATATATATATACACATATATATACACACAATGTGTGTGTTTTATGTGATATATATGTATGCGCGTGCACATTCGTTATAATGGCTCCTTAAGATAACATCATCTCCATAAAGCGGAACCAATCAAATGAATCTGAAATACTCACTTGCTGTTGATATTAGTTATTGATGAAATTATTTCTTCAGTGAGATTGTCTCCCATTTTTCATTTATGTAACATGAGCAAATATTGGCCTTTACCCGATGCTATTACTCATGCACTGGATATTAACCCCAATCGTCTGATGGAGTGGAAACCTCATTACGATATGCTTCATTGGTTTTTATACTCCATCAATTCTCACTGGAAGGGCATTTGGCGAAAGAAACAAACAGTTAATAATAGTGATTTATTATTATGTGAGCTGGCATCAGTACATTGATATATTTTGTTTTTGCAACTGCAGTACTTTTCGCATAATAGATTAAAGGGGATTTCATTGTCCAGTCATCAAAGGTTGACTGTGAGGTCTAGAATATTTGAACAAAAATTTTCATTCTAGTTTATTGATGGTCATTATCTGTGATCATATGGATTATTATGGTAGAATAAATGAAAATATCATTAACAAACAAGAAAAATATTTTGTCTAATAGATGAGATTTTATACCTTCACGGTTTAGATAGTCTAGAGGGGAGAACAAAGTTTTCATTTTCACAAAACACATAGCCGAACGTATACACCCACTAATTCCTCTCTCTCTCTCTCTCTCTCTCTCTCTCTCTCTCTCTCTCTCTCTCTCTCTCTCTCTCTCTCTCTCTCTCTCTCTAACATGCGTCTGCATATGAGAAACTATTACCGAACAAACGTTACTTATGCATGACTTATAAGTAGTCTTGTTACACTCCCGATTGAGTTGGGTAAAACATTTATTCATATCAAAACCAGACCTCATTCTACAATGTTTGGCAATCAAAAAGTCGATATCTTGATTAAAATTCTGAAGGTAAAACTGCATTTCAGTTCAGTTTCTATGCATTTCCAGCTATATACAGTCGCCACTAATCCATATTACATTTTCGAATTTTAAATCTGCATCGGGCCATTGAGTAATATGCAATGTTATTGCGGTCTCAACAGAAATGCTTTTTATTCGTAGATCAACCTCCCACATCGACCAAGGAATTTTCGTATTTTTCGTGCAGGATCTGACCTTGAATGAAAAGCATAGCAGGAATGTACGAATGTGTGTGGCATTTGTACAGAGACACAGAGCCAAATTCACACATACGAATGCAGGAAAAAACGGCTAGACTAAGAGAAATTTGAAAGTGGAATATCATCAAGATATTAACGTTTTAATAATGCTCTAAGAGTTAATTGATAAAACTAAAATGACGTAATAGGAGAAAACGAACATCAAATATATATATATATATATATATATATATATATATATATATAATATATATATATATATATATATAGTATCAAGTGTAAATGGAATAAAATGATTGTACAACTTGAACGATTTTGAGTTTTGTATTTTTTCAACTTATTTCCTCGCCTTGTAGATAGAGATAAAATCAAAAGCTGGTCTAACTACAGTTTTACAAAACCTTCCTTTTACTTTTGCACTAATCCTCTTGTCGGACAATATTTCCGATGATTTCCAATTCATCTAAGCACACTGTATCCCGTGGTTTATTTCCAAGTCCATGCCTCCACCCTCCATCAGTACCCAAGGTACTTGAAAGTGGTAACCCTCTTGATGTCGTCTAAACCTAACTTAACTGCACCCTGTTTTCCTTCCCCTCCAATCGACAGATATTCTCCCTTAGCTCTGCTTATCCTTAAACCTCGATCTCTTCTCTGGCATCTGATGTAATAACATCCATCATAAGGTCATTTATGTAGGGGCTGAGAGTTGAACCTTGATGTAGACCAACTCTTACACTGAACATTTCTGCTGTACTCACAGTGTTCCTTACTTGAGTGGTAACCTCTGCATATATATCCTGGACTTCTTTAACATACTTTTCTGAAATATCCCTCTCTCTCAAACATCACACTTCTTGCCTAGGTACCCGATCATATGCCTTCTCCAGATCAATAAATACTAATGTAGCCCTCTCTGTCTTTCTGCATGTCATTGATTTCCTTAGTGCAAAAATTACTTCTACTGAACACTTTCCCAGCATAAACCTAAATTTTTCTTTACTTATTGTCGTTTCATTCCTTATTTTTTTCTATAATTCGTTCATATGTCTTCATAGTAAGAGATATCAATTTTATCATAATGTAATTTTTGAAGTCTTGTATATCCCTATTTCCCTTATATATATTGGGACCATAGTACTATTTCTCCAACTATCCGGAATTTTTTCGTGGCAGTACATCTTTGAAAAGAGGTCCCAGAGTATATGAACCCGTTCTCTTCCCAAAAATTTCCACACCCCAACTGATATGCTATCAGGTCCAACAGCCTTTCCAT